>NW_005842917.1:95665-104871 GCF_000455745.1 Alligator sinensis
GGGGGGGGGCACTGCGCTTCTCGGGTCTGGAGAAGAGAGGCCCCGGGGGGGCGGGGCGGACAGCTCCCTGCAGGGGTCCCGGAGGGGGTTGTGGAGCTGTGCTGCTCTGGGCAGGGGCAGGCGAGGGACCAGGAGCGACGGGCTCCAGTCGCAGCAGGGGGAGGGGAGGTTGGACATTAGGACGGTCTTTCTCAGGAGGAGGGCAGTAACCAGGGGAACAGGCTCCCCGGGGAGGTGGCGGGTCTCCCTGCTCCGAGGTGTTTAAGACCTGGGTAGTCAAAGCCGTGGGTGGGATGTTCCGGCTGGGGCTGGGGCTGCTCGGAGCAGGGGCGGACTAGCTGTGACCCTGAGACCCCTCCAGCCCTCGCGTCTGTGATGCTGTGAATGTCTTCTTTTGATGTGGGGCTGCACAGAAACCCTTCAGCTCTCCATTGACAAAGACAGCTGGGAGTAAGAAACGGGGAGGGAATAGTGAGAGAGAAAGTTAAAGTTGGTACCGTGGGCCAGGGCTGAAGCTCAGGAGTGAGGGGCACCAGCAGTTGGGAGATCTCCGGGCTAGGGGATCTGGGGGGCTATAGGAGAAAGCTGGGTGGCCCAAGGGTCGCAGGTGTGAGGACTGCCAGCCCAGGCCTTGCCACTGCCCAGGGGTGCAGGTGCCATGAGTCCTGGGGCATGCCCCCTGCCCCGCCAGCCAGACCTGCACCCAGGGAAGCACCTACCAGGTGGGTGCAGGGACCCGGCCCCGCCAGAGCCCTATTCTACCACCATGGCCCTACGGCCTCCCCCACCACTGCGCCCCTGCCCTGGCCCCCAGCACATACGCACACAGAACCCAGGCATCCGGGACCCTGCATGTGTGCGCACACACGAGAACCTAGGCAGCTGACACTCCCCCACCCCCCAAGAACCTGTTTGATAGGCCGTCACACATGCACACACACACGCGCGCCCTCCAGGGCCCAAGGCATCTGAGACACACACTCCCTCCAAGAACACGGGCATCATGTGCGCGTACACACGCACAAATCCAGGCATCTGACATACACACACACAAGAACCGAGGCATACAACATACAAACCACCCCCAGCAAAAGAACCCATGTATCTGACCCAGTCATGCACACGTATGCACATCCCTCGCATTTTCCAGGCTGGGATCAGGGCACCATCCCCAAGGTGGTCGCCACCACAGCCAGTAAAGTAGCAACTGCAGGAGGAGCCGGTCCAACACTGAGATCTGGGGCAGGAGGTGATGTAGACCATGTAGCCCCTTTCTGAGACCAAGATTCCCTCAGAACCCTACAGCTGGCACTGGCGGGGCAACTTCCCCACTCCAGAAATCTGGTGTCAATGCTCCTGGGGCCTCCACTACCTGGAAGCCACGGGGCTGTGGGAGGTGTGCAGCCACCTGCGGGAGCTTGAGCCCCGGAACCGCAGCAAGGGGCAGCTCCTGGCCGTTCTGACCCAGGAGATGCAGAGCTGGGAGTGGGGGCGCAGTGTGGAGACCTGCGCTGAGGCCAAAGCCCTGGCCAAGGGGTTTTAGCCGGGGCAGGAGGACGACAAGAAGCTCCAGGTGAGAACGTTTCACCCTGATCATGGATGCTGCTGTCCCTGTTTCCATGTCTTGGGGGATGTTCCCTCCCAGCCCCAGCTCCCCAGCGACATATTTATCTCATCCCCAGGTCACAGTGTGTGTGAAGGTTAAGGAAGTGTCCTCAGACAAGATGCAGCCCACTGCAGCACTGCAGGAACCTGGTGATTCCCGGCTAGAGCAACTACAGGCCCATCATGCGGACAGGCCTCTGGAGGAGTCAGGAGAGAGGGAAACTCCAGGGCATGGGGACAAGCCACCTCATGTCCCCAGAGAGGAGCCCCTGCCCCACCAGGAGTCAGGTGAGGTACCAGATGTAAGGCCCAGGCGTGGGTCTGGGTGCCAGGGAGTCTGTCTTGCATGCATGGGGAAAGGCTCCAATGGCTGCTGAAGCCCGTGACAGGGCTTCAATATTTGTAAGCACGTAACCACATGGCCGGGCTGGGCCAGAGCTCTGATCTCTGTGGGTGGGCAGCTCACAGGTTGGGAGCCCTGATCTTTCTCTCTGTACATGTGCAGCACCCAGCAGAGAGACTTTATCTTACTTGGCCTTGTCTTGCTGCCATGATAACAATCAGTGATGTAAGTCATGTCCCAACAACCATGCCCCCATGAGCTCTCTGCCCCATATGGGGCTGGTGCAGGTGATGAAGAAATGAGACTCCCCAGTGGCCTCTGGCTGGTTCAAGTACAGTGAAACCCAGGCCTCCGTCCTGCTGTAGATTCCCCTGAAACTGAGGAGAACTGGGAGCTGTCAGCAGATGAGTGCTCCTCAGGCTGGTGTCCCAGGCGAGATCCTTCCCTAGGAGCAGGTAAGGAGTGGTGGTTCTCCCCTTTCCAGCACAAGGAGCCACCGTTTCTTTGGAGAAAAACAATATTTTGATGGGGTCAGTGCTCCACCAGCTCAGCAGTTCTTGTTCTCCCAGTGCCCCTGGATGCGTTTCACAAGCCCTGGAGAAGACTGACCTTGCATTTCCTCTCCCCCTGCCCTTAACACATGGGTGCTGATACAGCTCCCCCATCCCTGGAGCTTCTTTCCCAGGGAGCGATGTCCCTGCAGGCTCTGATGTGTTGCTGTGATCACCACCCCATATTGGGCCAAAGTCATTGGAGCTCATCTCCAGCCTCATGCCCATGGAGGTCTGTTAGCAAGAGCTGTGGTACTTTGAGTCTTCCTTGTCCCCTCTACAACACACTGAAGCCTCTGTCTGCCTTCATCCCAGGCCAGTACAGGAGGCTAGCAGTGCTTTCTCTGTGCCAACAGCACCAACGCTACCCTGTGCATTCTCTTCCCCACCCTGCAGGTGCAGGGACCCTGAGGAGAGCTGAGCAGAATCCTCCTGGAGAACAGCCTATAAACCTGGAGCTGCAGAGGACTTCCCCAGGGAGACTGGAAAAGAGGGGCTCCCTGACACCTGAGCCAAGCCAAGTGCAGCTCCGGGAGGTGTTTGAGGACGTGTCTGTGTATTTCACGCGGAAGGAGTGGGAGCTCCTGGAAGATGAAGACAAGGTACTTTACCGGGACCAGATGCTGAAGAATTACCAAGCCCTCATTTGCCTGGGTAAGGCTCTGGTTGTTGCTTCTCCCTGTAGCTGTGAGATCTCGAGTTTTGTAGTCATCTCCCTGTGTTTCAACAGTCTCATCCTCATGAACGTTTGGCTGGTGGTTCAAATCCACTTCCTCCCCACTGCTTTGTCAGTGATCACTCGTTCACATTTCATATTGATATATCCTCCTTTATTTAATCCAGCTGCCCTCACTTGTGTCTTCCCCATTCTTGTAACTCCCGGTGCTTCTGTATTCAGCAGTTTCTTGGCAATATGATCTCCCTTTCCTTTCTCAGCATGTTCATATCATCTATTTGTGTCTAAACTTACACAAACAGCTTTTCCTTGTGGAATAAGTCATGGATGCTTTTCCCTGCCACAAGTCCTCACTTTAAACCTTCAGTCAGAATAAGTTTTTTTCCACTCCTCTTTCTGGAATAACACTGATAAGATAAATGTCATCCATCCAAAATTATGTTCAATGTTTCTTCTTTTTTGTGCCCTGAAAACAGTCAAGGTTTTATCTTTCTGCTCCCTAGCACATCACAAAATACTGCATCTCCATGCCTGTCCCTGGTGACACTGTCAGTTTAGTGCCTTTTCTAAAGCAGGAGTGGTTGATGCTTTGTTTCCTATGACCATCCCTCAACCACTTGGGTGACAAGGACCATCATCTATTGGAGGCTTCTCCCTGCAGTGCCTTCTCTTTCATCCTAAATGCTCATTCTGTCTTGTCCATCAAGGCTTTATTGGAAACCTTGAATTCATTGGATACATTTCCCAAATCCTGGTTGGTTATTCTGCACCAAGTACCCAGTCACAAACCCTCTTTAACCACTGCCCCAAACAGGATATCGAGGTCCCACACCTGACTTAATCTGCAACATTCAGCGAGGACAGGAGGAGCTCTGGGGCTGTGATGATGAGGACAGTGGGGAAATCTCAAGGTCAGAGGACCCGCTGGCAGGTGAGTTGTGGCTGTCCCCTCCACCCAACTCTGCTCTCAGAAATGCTCCATGCCCAGAGTGCCAGGGGACCTGGAGACTGCAGACATAGCCTGTGTGCTGCGATTCCAGGGTGCTGACCACAAATACAGTACATTATGCTGTAATGTGTCCAGGGCAGTGTTGTTCCCACTCCTGAAATTCAGTGGTGGGGAGACAAGTAACTGTTCCCCCCTTCTCCCTCTAATGTGAGATGTTAGGGGATAATAAGGTTTGCTGCCTTGATTTTTCAGCCCAGATGTGGTTTCCTTGGGACACCATGATCTTAAATTTTCATCTTCACTCAGCATTCATTCCCCAGCCCAAGGTAGCCATACCTCTCTAATAACCTCTCCCGGGTCGTGGTGGGATTTGTAGTCTCCCATGCAAATCAGCATGGTGTGCAGAGGCTCTGTGTAGCCATTACTGTTGGACAAGAAAAGCTGAAGTGCTCCTGGCTTCTCCAAGTTAGAATGACCTGGAACCCAAGAAATGTTTCATCATGGTCTCAGTCTTCATTAAATGGCTGCATGGCATGAGTGGGATTCAGAAGCTTTCAGGTTATGGGGGGAAGTGAATACCCCGCAGTTTGCACCAGAATTGTCCCCTTCCTGTTTTGTCTCTGGGGTCCTGAGTGTCACGGAGCCTGAGATTCAGTACAGAGTGTAGGTTCATGTTTATGTCAAGGCCTTAGACCCAATGCAGACTCCTGTGACATAAATGCCACCTGGGACTTGTCAGCAGAGGAAAGCTCATTGGGCTCATTCCCTACAGTAGACACAGCCCTGCTCCTTTCAGAAGAGAGCCAAAGCTGTAAGACCTCCTTTCCTCCTCAGCCCATTAGAGCATGAAGCCATTCAGGTACTGTCCTAATTCACGTGTCCCACAGGTGCTTCTCTTAGCAGGGCCTGAGGTAATGGGGCTGACAGCTGGGCCAGCAACTCTGAGAGTCCAGCTTTGAACTCCCCCACGTAGGGAACATTAGCCTGGCAGAGGGTACTGCTTCCCCCCTCCACACACACGCATCCCCCCCAGCACTTGGTGTTTTGGCAGGAAGACCTTGATTTCTTGAGGGAACACAGGTGCCAAGGTCCAAGCCCATCCCAGCAGAAGGAATAGAAGTGTTTGCCTTTTGCTGGCAGTGTAGAGAATAATCTGGGGCTTTTCTTCCCTGTGTAGGAGATGTCTGGACGCTGAGTAGAGCTGAGGAGCAGGCTCCTGCGCAAGGGTCTGCGAACCTGGAGCCACCACCAACTTGCCCAGGGAGTTTGGGTGAGATGGACTCCCTGAGACCTCAGAAGGAGCAATGGCACAAGAGTCAGGGCAGGCCCAAAAAACAGAAGGAGAATGTAGCAGCAAGCCAGGTACCATCTCCAATTTGAACTTGAGAGTGGAGAAGGGGCAGATCCCAGAAAAAGCCCTGGGTGCAGGAAAGAAATTGTGGGGCTGAGAGACCAAACGAGGTACTGCATCCAAGCCAGTGCAGTGGAGAGGGCCTCAGAGGGAATCAGGAGGTTACTGCTAGGCACAGGGGCAGAGCCCACCCCTCCCCCAAGGTCAGGAAAACTTTTAACTGCCCATCACTCCCGGCTCTTCACAAGATAAGGCACTTTGGGGACACGTCTCATGTACGCACCAAGTGTGGGAAGCACTTCATCTGCCCCTTGCCCCTGGTTGCTCACTGCCAGATCGATTCTGGAGAGCTCCCCCACTGCTTCACCAAATGCAGGAAGAGCTTTTTGTACCGCTCAGACCTGGTCTAGCACCTATGTGTACATGGGGGGAAGCATCAGTACAGCTGTGTCATGTGTGGTAAGTCCTTCACCCATTTCTTCTCCCTGTCTCAGCACCGGCACGTCCACCTAGGGAGGAAGACACATCACTGCACCGAGTGCAGGAAGAACTTCATCTGCTGGCAAGACCTGTCCCAGCACCAGTGTGTGCTTAGGGGGAATCAGCCACACCACGGCACCAAGTGTGAGAAGAGCTTCAGGAAGCCCTCAAAGCTGGCCATGCACTGGTGCATGGACACAAGAGAGAAGCTGTATTGGTGCTTAGAGTGTGGGAAGAGCTTCACCCGATCCTCCAGCCTGGCTGAGCACCAGCGTACCCACACAGGGGAGAAGCCACATCAGTGCTCTGTGTGTGGGAAGAGCTTCAGCCTATCCTCCAACCTGACCAAACACCGGCTCATCCACACAGGGGAGAAGCCACATCGGTGCTCTGTGTGTGGGAAGAGCTTCAGCCTATCCTCCAACCTGACCAAACACCGGCTCATCCACACAGGGGAGAAGCCACACCAGTGCTCTGTGTGTGGGAAGAACTTCAACCAGTCTTCCAACCTAGCTGAGCACCAGCTTATCCACACAGGGGAGAAGCCATATCGGTGCGTTGTGTGTGGAAAGAGCTTCACCCGATCCTCCAGCCTGGCTAAGCACCAGCTTATCCACACAGGGGAAAAGTCACATCGGTGCTGTGTGTGTGGAAAGAGCTTCACTGGATCTTCCAGCCTGGCCAAGCACCAGCTTATCCACACAGGGGAGAAGCCACATCGGTGCTCTGTGTGTGGAAAGAGCTTCACCGGATCCTCCAGCCTGGCTAAGCACCAGCTTATCCACACAGGGGAAAAGTCACATCGGTGCTGTGTGTGTGGAAAGAGCTTCACTGGATCTTCCAGCCTGGCCAAGCACCAGCTTATCCACACAGGGGAGAAGCCACATCAGTGCTCAGAGTGTGGGAAGAGATTCACCCAATCATATGAGCTGGCCCAGCACCAGCGTATCCACACAGGGGAGAAACCACATCAGTGCTCAGAGTGTGGGAAGTGTTTCACCCGATCCTCTGACTTGGCTCAGCACCAGCGTAGCCACACAGGGGAGAAGCCACATCAGTGCTCTGTGTGTGGGAAGAGCTTCACCCGATCCTTTAGCCTGGCTCAGCACCAGCGCATCCACACAGGGGAGAAGCCACATCAGTGTTCAGAGTGTGGGAAGAGCTTCACCCGATCCTCCCACCTGGTTCAGCATCAGCATATCCACAAAGGGGAGAAGCCATATCAGTGCTTTGTGTGTGGGAAGAGCTTCACCCGATCCTTCAGCCTGGCTCAGCACCAGCGCATCCACACAGGGGAGAAGCCACATCAGTGCTCAGAGTGTGGGAAGTGCTTCCCCCACTCCTCCAGACTGGCCCAGCACCGGTGCATCCAGATCCAGCAGCATCCATAATTCTGCCAGCATGCAGGAAGGTCTTGGGAACGTTTACCCGCTCACCACCCATCAGGGTCTGCATCCCAGGAAATAGCTTTCTGCTGGTGGACTGCAGCAAGAGTTCACCCATCGTTCAGCCCTTCAAGGGCTCTGCAGAACCCAAAGGACACAGAGGCTGGCCCCCAAGGTTTGATGATGAGGAGGGGTTAAAAGGAAATGTCTTAGGCAGAGGCCAGCCCAGATGCTGGAGGAACCTTTGAGGAGATGATCTCCATAATTGTCCTTTCTGCTGATACCCCCCCATGTATAAATCCAACCCCCTCCCCTTTCCCTATATTACAGCATTTAAGATAATAACCTTGTTACTTCTGAATAACCTCTGTTTTTTGGCAGGAGGGCTGGTTTGTCTTCTTGTCAGAGGTTGCCACAGAAAGAAGGGAATGGGGTTTTGAGTCATTTTGAACGTGCCTGTTAGTTACTGAGTTTCTAAGGGGCAGTGGAGGTTGGGGGCAAGGTGTGGAGGTGAAGGAGCATGTGTCAAAGGAACTGAAATCAGAACCAGCCCTTTCCAATTTGGGGAGCACGGGCACAGATAAGTTAAGGACCCCTGATGTCTCTTTATAAGGCCTGACTTCAGAGCCTGCTTGTCAAATGCCGTTCCCACTGCTTTTTGTGGCATAATCTTATGGAGAAGAGAGTGGGGTGTTACACAAGTATATGCATTAGCAGCTGTTGTTGTGGTCCTGAGCATGGTTGAATAGGAGCACAGGAAGGCATCTAAATCTACTAAGGCCCCCACTAGCCAAACTCAGTCAGGCCCTACATGGGAATGCAGCCACCCTCACTTGCTGAAAAGAGAAAGGCCAAATGTCTGCTTCTCTCCTGCAGCAGCTCCAGCTGGGAACATGGGAAAGTCCACTAACACCCATGGCCACAGCCAAGTTAGGCTCCAGTTAGTGTTGGCTGATGGCATTCCCACCAGGAGGGATAAAGCCAGTAGATCTTCCCTTTTGATTTCTCTCTCCTTGGTTCAGATTCCAGAGACCCAGAGGGCTGCTGAGCAGGGTGAAGTTGGAGGTGGTGATTTGGGGCCCAGCTGCACTTTGACACAGGCTGCCAGATGTGGAGATCTATTGCTAACTATTGCTAGCTCTCTTCCCACCCTACTAAGTAAAAACCTCCAGTTTTACTGGCCTGTGGAAGCCCAGTGAGCCTTTGAATGTCTGAAATGGGCCTTCATTTCTGCCCCTGTGCTAGCTCATCCAGACCCCACCTTGTCATTTGTGGTAGAAATCAATGCATTCAGCACTGTAATAGCTGTGGTGCTCTCACAGTGGCAGGGCCCGGACCAAATCCTGCATCTTCTTTCCATGCAAACACCCCAACAGAACTGAAATCTTGAGATTCTGACCTGTCAACTCATGGGCATCAGAGTGGCTTTTGGGAAGTGAGGGCAATACTTTGAAGAGCCATGGCACAAAGTACAGGTTCTTACAGATCACAGAAACCTAGTTGCCAACCTGCAGCCTCAGAAATTGGCACAAGAAGCAAGAGGGAGTTCCCACTTGTATATAGAAAATCATAGGGGTTCAGATCACAAGACAGGCCAGAGGGAGGGAGCAGGTAAAAGGTGAAGAAACATTGTGGTAACATACACTCAGCACCTTAATTCCCTACCACCCCTCTCCCCTTGACACCTCCAGCAGTATTCCCCAAACAAGTTTTTAGTCCCAAGAGTGATCAAACACCTGCAGCTGCGCCCAAGTCTGCAGTTCCTTCAGTCCACAGTCCTGGCTGACAGAGCCTGTGAGCTCTCCAGCTTCACTGTGTGCTCCTCTGTATGGGGCTGGTCACGCTCCACAAGCACACTGCTCTTTC
>NW_005842917.1:104902-123333 GCF_000455745.1 Alligator sinensis
CCAGCCTCTTCCTTTTTCCATTTCCCCCAACCCCAGAGGTTTCTGGGAGCTACAGTCCGAACTCCCAGTGAAAACATCTCTGCAGACTACCCCTGGTTCCTCCTGCTGACACACATTACATTCACATTATACTAGAATATTTGCTTGTGGCCAACACACTCAACCAGAGGCAGCTTTGCCGGGGTGGATGTTTTTCTTGTCCCACTTTGACTTTCAGATCATGTAGAAATTGGAAGGTGGATGCCGTTTCCCAGAAAGTGGAACATAACACTAACCTGGCACAAGGACCATTGGAGCCTAGCCTCATTTTGAAACCACACAGCATCCTTGCACCACCTTGCCAATGGCTCTACTGTGCTGCCCCCTGGAAGAAGTCCCACATGAAGAGCAGGCCACCTTCACGTCACCACTGCCTCAAATCCAGGTTGGTGTCCTCTTCACTCAGGGTAAGATTCACATGCCCCCAGGTCTAGGCAGGCCCTTGGTACTTTGTTTATGCCATGACTCCTTGTTAGCTGGCCACTCTGGAATGGAGAAAACCTATCCAATTAATCACCTACCTTGGTGTCCAGTCAAAACCCCTGTGGTCTCTTCCAACCTCTTTCCACTCTCTCTTGGCCTGTTGTAGACTAAGAACAAGCTTTATTCTTCCCCAGTTAAATGGGTTCTCTATGATCTGGATGGTGACAGATTTACTAAGATGGTGCACTGCATCCCATGTCTATATTTGCCTTAGGGTGACCACCTTTTTAAAATGTAAAGGCGGGACTCATGCATGGGCGACTGGTGCCTCTTGAGTCCGGGGGGACACAAGCTTGCCAACATGGGGCGGGGCCCCCGCGGCTGAGCCAGCAAAACTGGAAGTGCACTTCCACCAGCACTTCCAGTTTCACAGCTGGCACTTCCAGGAGGTGCACAGCCAACCTCAGGGGGTGCACATGCACCTGTGTGTACCCCCTATGCATCACCAATGGACACATGTCTGCCTCCCCATCCTCCCTCACCCCACTTCCAGCAGCACGGCCAGACGGGGGTGGATGCACCCTGCCTGCTGCAGGCTGGAGCTCCCTGCCCTACTGCCCTTCCCCCATGAGCCCTGCACCAGCCAGCCAGAAATTTATGCCTCTCCCGCCACCGCTGCTACTGCACAGGCAGGGAATGTGTCGCAATGGTGGCGTGGGGCCGGGAGCCCCAAGGCTGCAGCAGCCAGCCTGCATCCACTCCTGCCTCATGCACTGATCTGGGTGGGGGCACGTGTCTGAGTTCCTTATATAAGCAGAACTCAACATTTCGTCCAGGTGAACACTCCTGTCAGGAGTGGGGGGGAGATGGCAATGCAAAGTGCAGAATAGTCCAGTGCCGGGTTGGAACACAACACCCAGATCAAGATGTGGAACAAGCCCATAGTACAGGATGGCTCCAGATAGTCCAGAGATTTGTGGAATGGAATATGTCATTTGTTTGGATCCCTGGATAAAATGAGACTTGGAAAGCATGGGATTTTTGTATTGCCCTTGGGAGAATACAAGGATGAGGATAAGGATGAGGATGCTTGAGGGCTGAGGGACCTGGGGTTGTTTAGTCTAGAGAAGAGAGGACTGAGCAGAAGGGTCGAATAGCAGCCTTCAACTACCTGCCAGATGGTTCCCAAATGATGGAGCTGGACTGTTCTCAGTGGTGGCAAGTGACAGAACAAGGAGCAATGTTTTCCAATTGCAGAAAGAAAGGTTTAGGTGGGATATTAGGAAAAACTGTCTCAGTAGGAGGGTGGTGAAACATTGGTATGGGTTACCGAGAGGTGGTGGAGTCTCCATCCGTAGAGGTTTTTAAGACCCAGCTTGACAAAGCCTTGGCTGGGATGGTGTAGTTGGGGCTGGTCCTGCTTTGAGCTGAGGGTTGCACTAGATGTGACCTCCTGAGATCCCTTCCAACTCTCATAGTCTATGTTTCTGTGAACGCAGCATGTAGGACATCAGGTTAATCTGTCAAATATGTCTATGTGGAGAGTTCATCACCCAAACTGAGTCTCTGAGCCCCCAGACAGCTAATTCCTATCTCTGGGCTTTCTTCTTCAGGATGTGCTTGTCAGCCTTGCTGGCCTGTCACTGTTGGCTGATGTTAGCTGGGGAAGCATGCGTCATGTTCATAAAAGAGACGAGACGGCGTCCTTCCCAGCCCTGCTTCTCTGGGATTCTTTCCAGCCAGAGCCCGTGGCTAGGGGCTTTCACAGCTCTCTGCCACAGGGAAAGTTCAGCTCCTTTGCTATTCTCTCTTCAGCAAGAGGGAGAACTAAGAGCCTTTTTCCTGGGACACATGAAAAGAAAGCAGGGAAAGGAGTGGTTAATAACCAAGGATCAAATAGGAGTCCGTCGCTGTAGGCTTTCTTGCCCTCTGAAACAGAACAAACGCTGCTCCCTTGTTTTTCTGTAGTCCAAAAGAGTGAAAACTAGGAGTCGGTGTTGTCTGAGGGGGTCTGGAGTCTATCCAGGGGTGCCTCGAGTCTCAAAGGGTTGAGACCCACTGGCCTACCCTCTCCTTGTTCTTGTGCAGAGTGTCTGTAGACCATACAGGACCTGGGCCTGTGGTTGGGGGGGACTGACATTTAGCATGGAGAACCTGTGGAGTCAAACCCAGGTAGAAGCTGCTGGGAACTGAGGTCCCCCACTGCCACAAAGGTAGGGCCTGGGGGGTACCGGAGACCCGCAGAGAGAACCCCACCCCCACAGAAGTCAGGGACCTCGTAGAGAGCATCCCCACCCCGTGGACTGCAGGGCCCCTTACTAGGGGATGGCCAGTCAAGGTTTGCCTACAGACCATGACCATCCCCATGGTGGTCAGGGGTCCCCTATTGGGCCTGCCACCCCCTCCAAGCCCCCCCACCCCCACAAGGTCTCTGCTCTTGCTAAGAAAGGACAGTAACCCCAGACTGCCAGGCAATGTTAGTAGTAAGAAAGGGATCTAGGAGGGTGTAGATCCCTCACTGAATATGAAGGGCAATCTGATGGCACATGGTGCAGACAGGACTCAAGTATTTAGTGCCTTTCTTACTTCAGCCTTACTTTGGAAAGGTTTATTGTCCTCGGACCATCCCCCAGTTGATCAGAGTAATGATCAGTCCAACTTAGTGAAGCTTGCTCTTAACAAGCTGCGATGTATTAAATGCAACCCATGCTCCCCTAACTTGGTACCAAGGACAGGTCACACCATGAATGCCACGTGCCCCCAGAGGCTGGGGGCGCACAGCGAGCTCCTTGGTGGTGGGAGCATGGCGGCTGCAAGCGGGGAGCTCCTACAAGCGGCCATGGCGCTATTGGCGGTGGGGGGGGTGCTGAATACCAACTGGTGGTCGGCAACCACCCACAGACACCACCGCCAGTGGTGATCACAGATCATCTGCAGATGCCACTGGCGGTGTCGGTGGCAAGGGGGGGAGGGTGGTGAGTGGCGACCACCTGCAGGTGCTGACGGCAGTGTCAACGGCACCTTTTTGCAGGGGGTGCACTGCCAAGCTCAGGGGGTGCACGTGCACCTGCGTGCACCCTCTACGCATTGCCAATGGGTCACACAGCCCCTGCATTCATACCATGATCGTGGTTTTTGGCCCAGGTGGTTTTACTTACCTGGCACAGGAAATATCATTCTTTTCAGCCTCAAATGCCTTGATGTAGTCAGAGGAGAATGCCTGTCCCTTGCACTTTGGGCAGGCTGACCCCCATGAGAGTCTACCAATGCCTCCAAATGCCAGGATCTCATCTGTGCAATTAATGGTGGTGGTGGATTGCTCCTGGGCCTTCCCTCTCACTTGCTCCTTCACCTTTTGGCTTGGGGCAAGTGAGAGACTCAGGGGGCATTTGAACCCCAAGGTCTCTGGACTTGGGACTTGCATATAGGATGCCTGCCATGCATCTGGGGGTGTCTGAAGCCCCAGGCTGAAGAGTCTGGAGGGGCCGGTGGTTGCGTCACGCAGACTTGAACAGTTGATAGAATTTGGAATGAATTTGGCTCTTTTGGCCCCCGACATGACATTTAAAAAAAGGCCCCTGCCCCTCCCCCCGCCAATTCTTATCTCTCTCTGCAGAAATGATCATCTGTGCTTGTTTCTTTTGCAAATTTTACACACCTTCACTTTGTTTTCTTGTGATCTGTCTCCTTAGTGAGTTCTTTCTTTTTACGTTTGTCCTCAAGATTTTCAGCTGCTGTGTTTGCACCCCCTTCTTTGACTCAGCATCTTTTCGCGCATTAGTTGGTTTTTACTTTTATTTTTTTCATCCAGCAGCCATGAGGCCTCTTTCTCCCACACTACTTTTCAGCACTATAGTTTAGCATGACTACAACATAGAATAACCGGAACTCCTACAGCAGTCAGCAGCAGCTCAATGGAAATGGGAGGAGGTATCAAGTGGGGTTCTCCAGGGCTCTGTCTTGTTTGGTATCTTTATTAATGATTTGGATTACAGAACTGAAAGTATACTTAGCAAAATTGATACCTTGGAGGGTAAGATTAGGCTGCAGAATAACCTTGATAAACTTGAGAAATTGTCGAAAATTAATGAAACATGATTCAGTCGATCCTGAACTTGGGGCAGAACAGTCTCATGCACCAATACAGACGGCCAGGCCGCAGGACTGCAGACAAGGATCTGGGGATTTTAACTAGGCATAAGCTGAATATGAGCCAGCAGCATGTTCTTGTTGCAGAAAAAATAGCCGGTAGCTGTGTTCACAGGAGGAATATTGCCTGCAAATCAAAGGAAATGATTCTTTTGCTCTATTCAGCAATGGGTAATAGAATTGAATAATGGGGGGGCGTCACTTCAAGTGCTGGGTCCAGTTCTGGGTAACGTGCATCAAGAGACATGTAGAGAAATTGGAAAGAGTCTAGCAGTGAGCAACTAAAATGATTAGAGGCCTAGGAAATATGTTTTTGAAGAAAAGGTTAGAAGAACTGCTGAGTTGGGAGAACAGCAGACTGAGGAGCACTGGTGGTGAAGAGTGGTGTTATAGAGGGTGGGAGCAGAGCATGTAGATAAGGGGACAGGATAAGAAGTAACCATCTTAGAGTGCAACAAGGGCAATTGAGGCTAGAGACTGAGGAGATCATTATCACTCAGATGGTGGTTCAGTGCCTGTTGCTGCAGTGTGGCACTAACGCAGAAAGGAAATGGCGTGAGTGCTGTGGAAAGGCTATTCAGGGGCATTCCCGTGCTCCACTATCCTAGCCCCTGCAATGCCAGACCCTGGGGCAAGTTCCTTGCTCTCCCCTACTGTGGGTAGCTCTGATCCCTGCTATGGAGCTGGAGGGGGCAAGTTTGGGGCAGAAGCTCAGTCCTAGCTCTTTGTGCCCTGGCCTTTGCTCAGGGAGCTCCCCGCTTCTCTGCCTGGCATATTCAGAGCTGGGAGGCTCAGGCAGTGGAAATGGAGAAGGCATAAGCTTTTGTAAGCAACAGTCTATTCATGAAATGCTACGAAGGGACCCAGTAATGAGAATCCATTCATAACTCAATCAGGTTTATGCCAATTAGGTGGCACAACCAATCAGGATGCAGGGTTTTGCATGTAGTTGCATCCTGCTTACACAGCACAGGATGCTATTGGCTTTTCTTGCAGCAAGAACATGCTGGTGGCTCCTATCCAGCGTATGGTGTACTAAAATCTCCTGTTCATATTGTACAACCCTGTCAAATTGGGGTGGGGGCAGATTGTGACCTTCAGGAGGATTAGGGTTGAGTGTTTGACAGGTCAAAAAATACTCAGTCAATTGACCAGTCACATATTGTCAAATACTTTAAGCATTCATTTATTAGAAGAGTGAATAGAGAGACTAATTACAAAAAAACAAGTTACTTAACTCTTATTGTGAGACAATAACTCTTTTAGTTCTGAAAAATTGTAATGAGTGTTTCTAACAGTCAGTGTTAGGTGTAGGTAGCAACATGAATGCTTTCTAAGACTGGACTGTTCTTTTCCTTGGCTTTTATGCCAAAACCCCAGGTTGGCCTGAACAGTTATAAAATAAAAAAATGAAACTAAACAGCAATAAAAAACCTGCAGCACCAATTGTCAGTTTTCCAAATGCAGTTGTGCGAGGGAGGCAGCAAGCCAACTCTTCACAGGTTTTGCTGTTTGCGTTTGAAGACACCAACACTTGCAGCAGATGGGAGGGAGAAGCTTTCCTGTGCTGCTGGTTTGGAGAAGCTTTTCTCCAAGAGGCGCTGGAAGAGCTCAGGACGGAGGGACTAGGAGCCCTCACTCCAGTCTTGCTAGCAAATGACATTAAGATGCAAAACAAAAGTCAGACTCCATCTGGGGTGACCTGGGGAACCCTAGGAGGAGAGTGGGGCTGAGGGGCTCGAGAAGGGGACCCCCTTTGTAAGCTGCACCTCCTGACTCCAGGAGGGACCCTTGGGCCCATTGGCTCTTACAGGATGGAGGATCATGGCAGGGATGACAACAAAGCAGCCCAGTTGGAGCCATTGCTGGTAGGGAACTCTTCCTTCTCCGAACCGCCATAGCATTGGTGATGCATGGGGCGGGGCATGTGCAACCCCTGAGATTGGCTGTGCAACCCCTGGAAACGCCAGCCATGAAGGCAGAAGTGCATTTCTGGTTTCACCACTGATGACCTCGGGCTTGGCAGTCGGTCACTGGGGACCCCCTTCCCCCCAGTCAATGACCTGGTGCCCCCCAGACTTGGGAGACACCAGTCGCCCATGCCCCATAGGAAGAAGGAGGCCAAGACAAGGGCCAGCCAGAGAGTCAACTTCAGCCCTGGCTAGGGTTGTCAGCTCTGACTGAAGCTATTCTAGGAGATTTTTATTTCCAACGAGACATGTCATTAATTGTACTGTTCAACCCATTCACAATATCAGTCTTTTGGATTGCTTTCAGTAGCAGAGATTAATGCTGATTCCAGCAGACTCCCGGCCAATCTGGGAGGGTTGGCAACCCTAGCCCTGGCAGAAAGAAGGGGAGTCTGTTGGGGAAGAAAGCACCTTGCTTCCATCCCAGCCACCATTGAGGACACAGTCTGGAGAGGCCATTGGGGGAGAGCCTCCACTGCCCCTTTGCAGTAGAGCTGGGGAGCATGGACTCTGGTGGGAAAACCCAGCTAGACCCCCTCAGAGAGCAGCAGCCAGCAGTGCCCCATGCAGGGAGGAGGCAATTCCCTCTGTAGGAGTGCTCCAGGGTCTGGCTGCTGCAATGAAGGAATGGAAAAAGGGAACCTCCTTTTCAGGTCCCCTGCCCCAGTGCACCAAGAAGGAGCCCTGTGTCTGCAGAGGTTGAGGCAAAACGAGACCCAGAGGAGCACCTGTACCAGCTCCCCGCCCTCCCCCCACAAAGGCCCCATAGCTATCCAAGCCCAGGCAGCGCTGGTGGGTCTGGAGCAGCTTCCTCTGTTCTCAGGGGAAACATGAGCCTAAGTAGCTTTGCCCCACACACCTAGCAGCTGGGCTGCCAGGGCCTTCCCATCCAGTGGCAGGTTTCCAAAAGCAACAAGAGCAGGATGGGTAAGGGCCCCTCAGACAAGCCAGCAGCCGGGAGAGGTGTCTGCATGGACCCGCATTCCCATGGGCCACAGGCAGGATCTGAAGTTTTGGCCAGGACATAGGTGGCTGGGCCTGCAGTCAGCCACTAGGAACAACTGTGGGGTCAGTAAGGTGGGACCCAAGTGTCGGGTCAGGGTCTGGGCCAGCAGGCCAGCAAGCGCAGGGACCAAGTTGCAGGACGGCCGACGGGAGATCCAAGAGGCACAGTGCAGTAAGTGAGCTGCAATCTGGAACCAGGGAGAGAGGCAGCACCAAGTTCCAGGGGAGAGCAGGGATCAGGGTTGGGAAAAACCAAAACTGAGTCAGGAGAACCAGAGAGCAGTGAAAGCAAGGCTTGCTGGGGCAGACTGAGGCTGTGTGCAGACATGCCTGCAGCTTGAGGCTGCCCATGCACTTATAAGTGGTGAGTGGCACTTGCAGAAGATAAACCAGTCGTAGAGAACTGGGAGGGTCGCATCAGGGGCAGGTGTGGTAGCACAGGTGTTTGGCCCAGCGGGCATGGCTGATGATCAGAGGCCCTGGCAGGGTCTAACCTTCCCCTGCTCCCATGCAGGGTGCCTACAGATCTCAGGGAACCTGGGCCGGGACCCACACCTGGAAGAGCTGATGAGGGTGGTCTTGGAGAGCGTCTGAAACCATGACCGGGTAGGACCCGCCAGGGACGGAGGTCGCTGCTGCCACAGAGCCAGGGTGTGGGGGCCATCAGGAACCCAGAGACCTGCAGAGAGGATCCCACCTCCACAGACATCAGGGACCTCCTAGAGGGCCCCAGGCCCCCTCACCAGAGGACTGCCAGCCCTAGAGATGTCAAGGATCCTGTATAGATGATGCCCATCCCCGCAGAGGTCTGGACTATAGGCACTACTGAACCCACCGAGTCTAGGCCCCTCTGTGAAGAGATGCTAACCCCAGAGGTCCTGGGGCTCTGCTAAGGGGAGATGGGAACACCACGCTGCCAGGCCCCGGCTGTAGGGACACTGGCCCTGCCAGAGGTTTCCTGATCAGTGATGCTGCCCCAGGGAGTCTTGGACTCCTGTGCTGACGCTTTTCCTCTCCGTCCCTTGTGCAGACCAGCCTCGGTGGTGCAAAATCAGCTTCCTGCTGTCCACCCCGGCCCTGGTGAGCCTGGCACAAGGTGGATGTGGTACCTGAGTGGTGGGGTGGACAGGGGTGTAACAAGGAATCCCTGCAGGCTCAGAGGGGGAGGAGGGAGGTCAGAGAATATGATGGGGGACCAGGGCCAGCTGACCCCCTCACATCTCTTCTCTTGCAGGAAATCATGGCCCATCGGGTCCTCCAGCCCCATGCTAATCTGTGGCATGCAGACTTCTCATCTCCCACCTTGGAGTGACCCCCCCCCAACAAGTGGGAATGTTAACCCTTTCCCTGCTGTGCCCTTTGGCTCCTCCTGTTCCCACTACAACCAGCCCTGAGATGAACCCCTGGACCTGGACCTGGCAGAGGAGGTGGAGTGGGGGTGATGGGAGCCAGGACTCCCAGCTTCTCTCTCAGCTGTCAAGGAGCAGTGAGGTCTGTTGGTTGGGAGCAGGTGGGGGGGCCAGGATCAGGACATGGGTCCTCTCCCCAGCCCAGTCCAGCCCACAGCCCTGCAACCTCAAGCGAGCTCCACAGCACTGACCCCCAGAGAGGATGAACCAGACCACATCTTGGAGGGTGCCCAGTCTCACAGCGCTGACTCCTGCTCTTCTCCTTGGGGCACTTGCCAGTCCTTCCAGGCATGGCTCCACCAGCTTTGTGTGGGCCCCCTGTAAGAGAGCCCCACTGTGCCCCCTGCTCTGCTACCTGCTGGGAGTGAGTAGGGGGCCCTGGCTGGGGATAGCTGGAGAAAGGCTGGGAGCAGCACTTGAGGGTGAGAGCCTGGGGAGGAGGATCATAGAGCTGGCTGGGCCCCTTGGAGCACCTCTCAGTCTGCCATGGGACCCTAATCCCCTGGGCCCAGGTGCTTCAAATCTCAAGGAGCTGAGTAGAGCCAGGTGCTGCATTTAGCTCGGGGTGTGTAGGGGCAGCCCTAGAGTACAGATCCCGTGCCTGGAGCACCGGGATTTGTGGGTACAGGGAAGGGCAGGGGCTGGGTGGGCAGTGCCTGTTGGTGTCTATCCCACCTTGGCTTTCTACTTCAGCCCTGCATAATATCTGTCTGGGGCTAAATGCCTGAGAGCAGGAGGGTTGCTGGTTGTAGCTGTGTTGGTCTAGAGACACAAAGCAGGCAAGGTTCTTTGGGTAGGTGTGATCTCTTTTATTAGACCAGCTAAATAGTTGGAAAAATATTTCTTTGCAAGCTTTGGGGTACAAACACCCTTCTTTAGGCACAGGAAGACCAGGAGGAGAGGTCTGGGCAGCAGAGGCCAGAGCCCATCTGGTCAAGGAGGCCCTGCCGCTGCCTGGCTTCTTGGTGAGCAGGTGGGGCATCGCCTGCCCAGGCTGCCAGGGCCAAGGGGAACAGCTGGGAGATGCTTGCGCCCAGGAGGGAACCCTGAGGACTGATGGGGTGGGAGTGTGCATGTCTCCAGCAGCCTCCTCTGAGCCCTCTACATGGTGCTATGGCAAGGGACCTCCTCCTCTGGTCCCCTCACATCCTCCCTCCCCACAGCCCTGGAGCACGGCAGAGCCCCTCTGGTTCTGTCACGGGCGGCAGCTGGAGCCGTATGAAAGGCGTTTGGAACTGGGGCTCCACAACAAGGCCCAGAGGAGCTGGGTAAGCAGCACTGTGGGTGCGAGGATCCAGGGGGCATGGGAAGCAGCTGGGCTGGGGAGCTCCCAGGGTGCCGGCCAGGAGCAAAGTGGCCAGGCTGGAGCAGTGGCCATCAGGGATCTGGATCATCCGGGAAAGGTCCATCCAGCAGGAGGTCTCCTTCCCTCCCCCTGCCCCAGCCGCACTCCCTGTTACAGGCTGTCTCCTCCTCCTCTGGGCTCTGGGTCCCACAGCACTTCAGCAGCCCCAAGACTTCCAGCCAGGGCTGCTGTTTCCTCTGCACCGTCACTGGGTGCACCCACACTGTGATGGTGGGTGCTGCCCAGGGGGAGAGCTGCTGTGCAGGGGGTGAGCACGAGGGAGGGAAACCCCACCGGGGCCTGCGGAGCTGCCCTGAGGCATCTCCTTGCTCCTCCTTATGGGGCTTTCTGTCGTGCTGCGCCTCCCTGCGTTAATGGGCTGCAGTGGGGGAAGTGCTCAGGGGTCTGTGACCCTCCTAAGGAGCAAAGAAGGGCCCCAGGCTGGGAGGAGGATCACCTCCCATGCACAGAGGCTGGGGGAGAGGCCTTGGGAGATGGGGCCTGGGGGGCAGGCCTTGCCCGCAGCCCACACGGACATCCCCTCTCTCTTTCCCCGAAGGCAGCACCCCAACACCAAGGGATCCCTCAGGAGCTCCAGCCCATCTGGCATGAGAAACAGTGACTGGATGTGCTCTGAGCTCTCTGGCACTGCTAGAAACCCCCTTACCCCCCTCCCCATGTACTGGTAGGTGCCCCCCGCTTTGTGCAGGGCAAGCTTGTCCCCTCTCTGCTCCTTTTCTGCCCCTCAACCTCCAGGGTCCAGGTTCTCCCCCTAGCACACACTCTGCCTCCTGCTCCCCATCCCGGCCCAGCTGCAGCTCCCAGGGTGTTGGGAAGGGCAGCTGGTCCCATCTGGGTGTGGGACAGGCCATGGTCTTGAGCTCTGGTGTGACATCTGCTTGGTTCCAGCTCCAGAAGGACCATTGTCACCTCTCTGTGGACCCCGTCCTCTGAAGAGGAACCAGTGGGATCCCTGAGAAGGCCCCTCTCCAAGCCTGAGCTGAGCACCTGGGCAAGCCCTGGCTCCAGCTGCAGCCAGAGACCCCAAAGCCAACCCCCCTGAATCCCTCTCTCAGTGGCATTGCGTGCGTGCACTCCCAGCTGAGACAGGGGAAAGCAGGGGTGTTGTGTGCAAGGCAGGTGCACCCTAGTCTTTGTCGGCATGTCTCATCTTTCCTGCAGGTGAACCAGAACCAGCCTGTCTGCCCCCTTCCTGCCCTGAAGGATGCCTCCTAGAGCCAGAGCCAGTGCCAGAACGGGGTGGAAGGTCAGGGTGTTCCCGACCTGTCTCTCTGCACACCTTGGCAGTGAGGTATGTCCCCTTCTTTGGCTCTTTGTGTGCTACCAACAGCTGGGCCTGGGGGTATAGACTGCCCTAACATGGACAGGTGGCTCCCCGTGCACAGGGGGCCTGTGTGTCTGCAGGCACCTCCATGGCCCACAAGACAGATGGGTCTGTGGGGCAGGAACCTCTGCTTGTTTTTGGAAGCAGCCCTCACTGCTATGGCTGAGGGCTGGGGGGCCATCCTAGCTAGGGCCCATCAGGCTCCATGCCCCTGCACTTTCCTGGCCTGGTTCTTTCTGTCCCCAACAAAGGGGCCATTGGACGGGGAGCCCATTTTGTGCTGCTCCCAAGTGCAGCCCTGGTGCATCAGTGATGCCTTCCAGCCTGTTCTTGGCTGCAGTGGGAGAAGCGTGACTCTGGGGATGGTTTCTGGAGGTTTGGCAGGTGATAGCCAGCTGGGGCGGAGTGCCCTGTAGTTCAGGATCATCCTGTGTGTGTGTCAGAGAGAGAGCACTCCAGTCTTCTCTGCCAGTCATTTCCCCAATTCCATGTTTCCAGGAATCCTGCACTCAGCTGGGTGGCAAAAGTTGTGCCAGCCCCTTGGTGGAGCAAGCGGAAGCCACCTCCAGCCTGGTTGCATGAGGTAGAAGGTCCTTGCGTCTCCATCCACTGCTGGCGTTCCACAATAAAGATCCCAGCACTGACGTCGGTACCCGCATCCTGGGTGGACTTTGGATACCAGTTGTGGGGACATGATCTCCAGGGTGACAGGAATCGGGGTCATGTGATGCCACTTCAAAGAATACGCTCTAGCATATTCAGGTTGTAGGGCTGGTACAAAGTGACGTGAGCAGCACAGAACACGACATCCTGTGGGTGCCTCCAAGCAGCTGGAGGCCATGAGGCCGAGGCTCCAGAGACAGGGAGAGCTTTGAATCATTGGGGGATGTTCTGATCTGTACGTGAAAGGTTGCTGCCAGCAAGGGACCAGTGTTGTGTGGAGGTGCAGGAACCAACTGTCCTTAAATGGCTCCTGCCTGTGGCTAGATGCAGGCACAATTGCTTTAAGGCACCGCTCTGAGCCCAGGACCTGCACTCGTGAATATGCCAGAAGGTAGGGCTGGGCCTCCCTTTCCCTGGGTTATAACTCAGTCACAGGCCCTGTTATGTGCTGGCCAGGAGGCAGAGCAGCAAGGGAAGAGGAAGCACAAGCTGCCGCCTCCAGGTTTGGGTTCTTCCTGTGCACAGCCCTGGTCACGCACGGGGATCCTAGAGTTTCCTTCCCAGCCACACCTACCCCAGGACATCCTGGTGTGTGCCCAAGTGCCCAGCCCAAGACTCAGCCTCTCTGCTCAGTTGTCTCTGTCTGCACTGGCAGGATGCAGCGGGCACTCCATCCCATCCTCCTCCTGCTGGTGCTGGCCCAGCCCCCAGGTAAGTGCCACAGGGCAGGGGCACAGGTGCTGGGAGCCCTGCAAGCGCCAGACCTGGAAATCCTAGAGGGACATGTGGGAGGAGCAGGGAGGGCTCAGCACTGCCCAGAGACAGGTCAGCAACTGGGTAGAGCTGGGCTCTCTCAGCCCAGGGCACCGCAGAGACTCAGGCTGGCCAGCTTGTGGGCCTGACTTGGCCTTCCGAGAGCTGCTCTCCAGGCTGTCTGGCTGTATACCCAGCCACATGCATGTGTGCAGGTGCAAACACGCACATGGCACCATCTGTGTCCCACTCCCAGCAGCCCCAAGCAGTCCCTTGCAGGCTGGACTGCTGCCCACCTGCAAAGGGAAACTTGCCATTCCCTGATCCCTGCATGAGGCTGCGAATCTGGCGCAAATACAGTCCTGGAGTTTTGCAGCCCGGGACCAGGACTTGATGATCCCATTCTGGGACTGTCCCACCCAACTAGGGATGGTGGTCACCCTATCTCCATGCCCCTTCCCTGTCCTAGGTCTGTGCTTTGCCCTGAGCCGGGTGTGTTGTCGCAGACCTCTCCCCTCCTATTTGGGCTCCCAGGCATGTGTTGGGTGACCCAAACAAGGTACTGCCCTCTCAGAGCTTGGTTTCTCCCTGTCCAATGGGTCGCTGCATCCCTGGGGCTTTGTGACACCCTATCCTGTATGGCCCTGCTGCTGGGAACACTGGTTTAGGGGAAAAGATCCCTGCCTTGCAGGGAGGGAAGATGTTAAAGGGTCAGGACTGCATTGTTCCCCCTACCCCAGGGCTGTGGAGGGGCACTACTCACTCTTGTGTGTGAAGGGCTTTGAGTCCAGCCTGGGAAGTGCCAGCCAAGGGCCATGGGGGTGGAAGCCCCTGGGCACAAAGCTGCATTTTTGCCATTGCTGTCAGGTGCAAGTCCTGGAGAAGGGAGGTGTTCCTGTGTGAAGGTAGATGGGATCCTGGGTGAGTCAGTCGTCCTTCCTCATAACGCTGGCCCTGTGTTCTAAAGCATTACATGGTCGCCTCCCAATGCCCTCCATGATGCACCAGGGAAGCAGTGCCACTGGCAGTCATCATACATGGAGGACTGGAGAGCTTCCCCATATTTCAGTGCCAGATGAGCAGTACAAAGGTAAAGTGAGACTCTTTGACCAGAGCTACTCACTGGAAATCAGCGCCCCGACAATTGAAGATGCAGGTGGATACTGGCTGAGAGAAAACAGAATAGGAATTAATACGTACGCGTGTTCCTACTCGCTGAATCTGTATGGTGAGTGTGTGTGTGTGGACGTGTGCGCACACATACTTTCAGGTGTGTATTTTTGTGCGTGTTAGGTGTGTGTGCACACGTATGGAGGTAGAGGTCAAAGAAGAAGCTACTTTGCAGGGAGTTGTCAAGGAAGCATCAAGGTTGCTCCAGGTCAGGGGGATGCCCAAGGACAAGCCAGGCTGTGACTTGACCCAGGCACCCCTGAGGCTGCAGGGAATCACAGCCCTTCCTCAAAGAAGGGGGGGGTGGGGGGCAGCAGGGTGGGAATGAGGGTAGACATCCAGACAGACACATAGCCTCTGTGTGTGCCATGGGTCTGTGGGTAATGAGCCAAGGGAGATGGAGGAAGGACTGGGAAGGCCAAGAGCAAGGGGGAGAGGTGACTTCTTCCCTGGCTCCTGACCCAGAGTGGGTGGCTGGAGCATGGCTCTGCAGAGCCCGGGCTTGCCCTGAGGCAGAGCCGGCCCCCTGCGCAGGGAGCAGCCCCCTGACCTGTGCCCCCCCTCAGCACTTGCTGTGGCTGGTGTCCCCAGGGCTGAGGGGACACCATCCCTGGGTCCCTTCTCCACCAGCCCCAGCATTGGCAGGGGGCATCCTGCTCTCCACAGCAGCCCCCTCCCAACCCCCTTTTTCCTCCCACTGCCCCAGCACGCCTGCCAGAGCCAGAGATCAGCGCCCGCCTGACCAGGGCCGTGGACGGCACCTGCAATGGTACCTGCCGTACTGGGGACCCTGACCCGCACGTCACCTATGCCTGAACCCGCCCAACAGGAGTCTCCGCAGTCTCCCACGGGGCAGCACCAGCACGGAGATGAGGACTTACCTGTCACCCGCACATCCACAAACCCCATCAGCAACAGCTCGACCACAGCCTCCCCGAAGGCATCCTGTGAAGGTGATGCTCAGCCACAGGCCATGGGGGGAGTGGGGGCATTCCCCATGGCCATAGCACCCCAGGATACACAGGGTGGCTGCTTCTGCTCCAAGACCCCCACGCCTGATGCTCCCCTGGCTCAGGGCCCAGGACACTCTGTCCTGCTCGGGTCATACTCACAGCCCCTCCAGGCATTCCCCTTCCACCCCTTACCCACCCACCCACCCAGTGCCCTCCACACCTCTCACCTCATTTCTCTTCGCAAGCCCAAGCTGCTGTGGCCTGCAAAGTTGAGCGGAAACCATCGTACAGGACCAAAACAAGCCCCGGACATCTGCTGTGAGGAACAGACAGCCAAAACAAGCCTCTCATGGAGGTTCTTACACTGTGCAGGACCTCCACCTAACCCAGGAGGTGCCTAGTCCCACCAGGGGCAGTGCCTTGCTAGACCTGGTCTTAGCAACAGGGGATGATCTCGTGGGGAACCTGCGAGTGCACAGGAACCTGGGAGATAGTGACCATTACTTGGTAGAGTTCACTATCCAGCGAAGGGTGGGAAAAATATCCAGTGAGGCTAAAGTGTTAGACTTCAGGAGTGCCAACTTTAGCAAACTTAGAAGGCTAGTTAGTGAGGTGGCTGAACTCAAGAGCATCAAGCAAATGGGGGCCCAGGAGGGTTGGAGGTTTCTCAAGGAAGTGATCCTTGGGGAACAAAAGGAGTCTATCCCCTTATGCAGGAAAGGGGCTAAGGGAATAAAAAAGCCCCCTTGGCTGAACAGGGAACTCCAGGAAAGACAGGGGGCAAAGAAAGAGATTTACAGGCAGTGGTAGCAGGGGGCAGCCACCAAGGAGGCATACACCACCCTGGCACACTGTTTCAGGGAATCAGGCAGGCCAAGGCAAGACTGGAGCTTAGTTCGACTTCAACAATTAAGGGCAATAAAAAGTCCTTCTACAGATACATAGCAAGCAAAAGGAAAGTGCAGAGTAACATAGGGCCCCTGCGGGACAAATCAGGGGTCCTGATTTTTTTCACATCCTTTCTATAGTGGGGGGCCTACAACTGGACACTGGACTCCAGATGTGGCCTCACCAGTGCTGAATAGAGAGGAGGAATCACTTCTCTGCATCTGCTGGCAATGCTCCTACTAATGCAGCCCAGGATGCTGTTTGCCGCCTTCACAACAAGGGAACACTTTATGCCTATATAGTTCCCTGAATTTATGTATTTGTCTGGATTTCCCCCAAAGTACTTTATGACCCAAGCTACACAAACCAGCCTGGTCTGTGGGTGTGGGTGGAAATTTGCAGAGGAGGGAAAAAAAACAACCACTGAGTGGCCTGAAGCCAGCCAGGAACTATGGAAGGGTTAAAAAGAGATCTTTGAGGTATTTGGGGTTCCTTTGCTGGTTTTCATGGAGTCTTCTTTGTTTTGAGAATGGGAGAAGGGAAAAAAGGTGGATGTGGGGAAAAAGGGATGATTGGTCCCCAGCCTGTCCTGCACTGGTGCAGGCTGCATGTGGACTGACTCGCTAAGCAGCAACTCTGCAGAAAAGGACCTGGAGGGGACAGTGGACAATAAGCTGAATAGAGGCCAACCGTGTGTCCTTGTCTCCCAGACCGGGGCATGGAGGGAACCATGGGGCTGAGCTGCAGACCCACCACCCCGGGAGGCCAGGTCAGTGGGGTAAGGGGCCCAGATGCCTGGGTTATCTGAGAGGAGAGTGGGGGCTGTGAGATGAGAGCTGGGAGCAGGGGGGGCTGGGGGCCCAGATGCCTGGATTTTCTGGGAGGTGGGGGAAAGGTTGGGGGTGCTCTGGCCCTGGCTGGTTTGGGTTGGGGACCCCTTCCTCCAGCTCTGAGTATGGGGGGAGGGGGGGGTTCAGAGAGAGCAGGTTTGGGGTGTTAGAGAGGGAGAAAGCCCCAGCTCAGAGGTATTTAAACCAGGCCCTGTAAAAAAACAGTGGGGAGAGGGTCTCACATTTAGGGGGAGCCTCTGATGGGAGCCCTGAGGGACTGGACAGGAAATTCTCAGCCAGGTTTCTGCGTGTCCTGGACACCTGGTGGGGGGGGGTGTCCAGACCCCTTGGTTTTGTGTAGGCGTAGGTGTGTGAGCCAGGGGTCTGGGTGCTGTGAGTGTGCCAGACACCTGGGTTGTGTGTGTGTTGTGCACGTGTGTGGATGTATGCATGCGTGTCCTAGAGGCCAGGGTCCTGCATAACTGTGAGTGACCCGGAGGCCCGGGTTCTGCATCCCTCCACCCCTCCTCTTGGCAGGCCAAGGCGAGCCGGCATCTGGTGCTCGTGGTGGGATCTTCATGGCCCACCGGCCTGAGGGGCGGCTGCCTGCAATCCATGCAGTGGCCCCTTTGTCCCTCATGGTAGAAGTGGTGGATCTGGTGGCAACTGCACCCAGTGGGGGTGTCATCTCTTCTGCAGCTCCCCCCCGCACCAAGGACCTGTGGCTGTTGCCTCAGTGCAACCACATGGTTCCCAGGCTCCCGCAGCAGAGAACAGCACACTCTCCCACGTGGATCCTGGGGGGGTCCCCTGGAGGCCTGGGTTGTGTATGTTTGTGTGCGAGTGTACTATTATGTAATATATATATGTGTGTGTGTAAATATATACATATGTCTATGTAGGTATGCTTGTGTGTCTATAAGTATCTCTATATATGTATGAATATGTAATATGTAATATGTGTGCATGTGTATATGCATGTATGTGTATGTATGCGTAAATGCATGCATATGTAAGTACTGTATGTATGTATCGGTGGTTGCATGTGTGTGTGTGTAGCTGCATATATGTCTATACATACATATATATATATATGGAAGTATGCGCATGCACGTGTATATGTATCATGTTTGTGGGGGGGTGTGCATATGTATGCCAGTGTGCCTGAGTGCGTCTGTAAGTATATATGTGCTTACATATATATAAAAATGTGTGCGTGTGTGCATATGTATGTGTGTATGTGCGTGTGTGCATATATATGCGCACGCACATGTATATGTATATGTATCCTGTGAGAACCAGGGTGGGTGCCGTGTCCCAGAGCGGCGGAACAAGCCGGGCCCGGGCGGGCAGAGGCTGCAGGAGGGGCTGAGGCTGAAGCCCGGGAGCAGGAAGGCGGCGGCGGTGCAGGGACAGGACGGGGGCGATCGTGTGCGCGGGTCCGGGGATCCACTCCTGGCCGCCGGCCTCTTCCCGGCCCCCGGGGCCG
>NW_005842917.1:123349-123652 GCF_000455745.1 Alligator sinensis
CACGCACCCCCCCAACCCCCCCCCGCCGATGCTCCGGGCCACGCTCACTTTGTACTGTGCCCCGCGCGCACCGCCTCCGGGCACGACTCACTGCGCATGCCCGGGCGGGGCGGGGGAGCAGAGGTGGAGCACGCAGTGCGCAGGCGCCGCCGGCCCGACTGCGGGGAGACCTATCAGGTAGGTCCGAGACCCACTGCTCTGCCCGGGGGGGGGCGGGGGAGCAGAGGTGGAGCACGCAGTGCGCAGGCGCCGCCGGCCCGACTGCGGGGAGACCTATCAGGTAGGTCCGAAGTGCGGGCGCCG
>NW_005842917.1:124362-125481 GCF_000455745.1 Alligator sinensis
AGCATTTCACCCTGATCGTGGGTGCTGCCAACCCCGTCTCCGTGTGCCTGGGGGATGTCTCCTGCCAGCCCATCTCCCCCAGCCCCCGGTGACACGCTCCTCTTGTCCCCAGGTGGCGGTGAGCGTGCAGGGCGAGGAGATGGCTTCAGACAGGATGCAGCGTGCTGCGGTGCTGGAGGAGCCACAGGCCCAAACTGCAGATGTGCCTCTGGAGGAGGCAGCACAGAGGCACAGCCCAAGGCCTCGGGACCAGCCCCCTCGTGGCCCCAGAGAGAAGCCCCTTCCAGATCCAGAGTCAGGTGAGGGGCCGGGTGCGGGCTGGGGCGTGGGTCTGAGTGCCGCAGCGGTTGTCTGCAGTCTCTTCCCCCCCCGACCCCAGACACACACACAAAGGCCTCCGGCTACCACACTCACGGGCCAGTACAGGACAACAACAGGGCTTTCTCCCGCTAGCAGCACCCGGCCTGAGTCGTGCATTGTCTTCCCCACCCACAGGTGCAGGAACCATGAGGAAAGCTCATCAGCAGCCTCCTGAAGAAGGGCCTGCAAACCTGGAGCTGCCCAGGACTTCCTCAGGGAGGCTGGGGGAGAGGGGCTTCCTGAGTCCTGAACGAAGCCAACTGCAGCCGGGGCAGGGAGGTGAGCAGGGCACTAGCTCCAGCTGGGGTGGGAGTGCAGCCCGGGCCATGGCTGGGGGAGCGAGGGTAGCTGTCAAGAGTTTGGGGAGCAGAGAGAGCTAAGGAGCAACAAGCCTCTGGTGACGGGTGCTGCAGTCACACCCAGCCAGCATTTGCCAGAGCTTGCCCCGCAGTGCCAAGAGCCAGGGGTGCTGGCACGGGCGACCCGGGCCACGGTTGTGGAGCCCAGAATCTAAAGATTCTGCCTCAGCTACTAAGCACGTAGAAAGCGATGAGCTGGTCCAAGACAGACGCATGGACCCTACGTCCCCGGCTGCACCCACATCCCCTGTCAGTGCAGAAGGGGGCATTTTGCACCCCTGGGTGTCATGGCCCAGCCTGCAGAGAGGTGTCACACAGAGGGATTGTGGAGAGGGCGGCGGGGGCTGGAGGCAGCTGGACCAAGAGACAGTGATGGGGTAACGCTTGTGCCTGCAGCTCC
>NW_005842917.1:125578-138406 GCF_000455745.1 Alligator sinensis
GCCCTCTTTTCCCTGGGTACTGCTGTTTCCGTCTTCTCCCGGCAGCCGTGTCAGCGCTGACATTTATCGTCTCCTCCCTGCATCTCGGCACTCTCCTCCTCCAACTTTTGCCAGGGGGGTTGAAATCCACATCCTCCCCATGGCTCCATGTGTGATCATGCATCTCTCATGTTTCACACCAACATTTCCTGCTCTGTTCGATCTGGCCGCCTTCACCTGAGTCTTCCCCGTTCTTGTAACCCACGGTGCTTCCATATCCAGCCATGTCTTGGCGAATACGTCTCCCTTCCCCTTCTCAGCATGGTTGTGTCATCTCCAATTTGTTGGGTAGAAAAATTCACTGCCAGCTGTTCCACGGGGAATGGTTCCGATTTCTTACCTGTCCCACCTGGCATGTCCTGGCCCACATGTCTGACAGTCCAAGCATGCTCAATCAGTGCTGCTTAAAACCCCTTTCTCCTCCTTTGGTTATGACCCAGCAGAGGGTAATGGAAGTCTTATCAGCCCCTGCCGCTACCATCCCTGGGATTCACATTTCCTTGACTCCATATCTAGTGACTGGTGCATGTTCGACGGAATCTGGGTACTTCTATCTTCGCATCCCTAGAAGCTTCTGCCCATGTTCCTTCCTACAGTCTTCATCTCCACAGGCTCTGGCTTGGCTGTGTTTGCTTGGAGACCTGCTCCCAAGCTTGCTCTGCTGTTCACAGAAGTTGTCGTTTCCTCCTCCCAACATCCCTCTGCATACCTGATGCCCATCATGGTGATAAAAAGAGGTGGGCTTGGTGCAGGACTGGTGAAAAAGGGTTGTCATTTCGAAAGGGTCTCCGATACAGGGGTTTTCTGGCTTGTGGGCAAGGCTGAGGGACTTACCTTGTACCGGGTAAATTTGCTTTTCTAGTGCTTTCTTTTCCCTCCAGTTCCCCTGAAGGACTTCCTTTGGGAAGGACTCCAAGGGTTTTAGTTGCCCAGGAAAGGCCATGGTGACCATACCTACATTATTAGCTTTCATGTACTGCAAAAGGTGTCTCCTTATGCCTTCTCTTGTCCATATCAAGGACTCCCAGGACCTTTGTTTCAAACCCTGCAGGATTTCCTAGCTTGTGTGCTCATCTCCCCTTCTGGCATGATCTTCCCACTGGATGGGCTGATTGCTTTTGTTGCCACTGCAGTTCTTATAAAATCTTCCCTTTCTCTGCCCTGTTGAGGAATGATTCTCTCTCCCAAAAAGAAATGTCCTGATCCGATATTTGTCCAGGATTCTGTTCAGTGCTGCCAGGCCTCGTTCCCAGAGAAGAAACTCACTTCCATTCCTTTGCCTGGAATGACAATGATAAGACAGGTGTTATCCAGCCAACAGTGTGTCCAGTGTCTCTTCATTTTGGTTCATTGTAACTAATAAAAGCTTTATCTTTCTGCTCTTTAGCATATCACATGTCACTGCATCTCCACCCCTGTCCCTGGGAACTCTCTTGGCCTCCCATCCCTTTTATACCTCAAAGTGGTGGGTACTTTTTTTCCCATGACCATTCCTCCAGCACCTGGGTAACTTCTCTTGAATCCTAAATGTCCACCCTCCCTTGTCCTTCAAAACCCCAGTAGAATCCTTGAGTTCATTAATCCATTCCCCAAATCCCAGTTGGTTATATGGAATTCAGTACAGTCATGAATGCTTTTTAACCACTGCCCCAAACAGGATATCGTGGTCCCACCCCTGACTTAATTGGCCGCATTGCACGAGGACAGGAGGAGCTTTGGGTCTGTGATGATGAGGACCATGGGGACATCTCAAGGACAGAGGACCTGCTGCCAGGTGAGTTGTGGCTGCCCCCTGCCCTGACTCCCCTCAGAAATGCTCCATGGCCACAGTGACAGGGGCCTGCAACCTGTAGATCTGCCTAGAACAGCCCTTCCAGGTTTCTGACTTCAAATTGCTTATGCAGTCACGTGTCCCGGCAGCCTTTCCTTTGTTCTATACCTAACTACAACTGCTAGGAGACATCTGGTTTCCCTGGGATACCATGGTCTTTAATTTCAATCTTCATACAGCAGTGTAAAAGCTGATTCATCAGCCCAGGGTAACTATAGCAGGCTCTCCCAAGGCATGATAGGATTTGTATTTCCTCATGGAAATCAGCATGGTAGGTTGAAGCTCTTTGTAGCCATTGCTGTAGGTCAAAAGAGAGGGCTGGGGCTCTGCCTGGTGTTTTTCTGATCAGGTCAACCTGGAACCGAGGGAACTCTGCTCTCTTGGGCCTGTTAGAGCAGGAAGCCATTCAGGTAGTGTCCTAACACATGTCCTACGGTGGCTTCTCCCAGCAGGTCCCGAGGGGTTGGGGCTGACAGCTGGGCCAGAAATCCTGAGCGTCTGGCTCTGACCTCCACTGAGCAGGGAACGTTAGCCCGGCACAGGGACGTGCCCCTCCCTCAACCCCAGCACTTGGGGTTTGGCAGGAAGACCTTGTCCTCTTCGGAAAGCGTAAGTGCCAAGGTCTTTTGTGCCAAGTCATGCTCAAGGCCCATGACAACAGAGGGTATCTCACAGAGGGAATCGCAGTGTTTGGCCTGTGCCATCAGGGCAGGGACTAACCTCAATTTTCTCTTCCGCATGCAGGAGGCACCTGGTCGCTAAGCAGAGCTCAGGAGCAAAGTCCTGAAAAAGGGCCTGCAAACCTGGAGCTACCTTGGACTTACCCAGGGAGTTTGGTCAAGATGGAGTCCTTGAGACCTGAGGAAGACCAATGGCTCAAGAGCCAGGGGAGGCTCCAAAAGCAGAAGAAGAATATAGTAGTGAAGCGGGGCCTATCTTCTCTTGGGCGTGAGAGTGGAGAAAGGACTGATGCCAAAGAGAGCCCCAGGCGCATGGAAGGATTTGTGGAGCTGAAGAGCCATGAGGCCAAGTTCCACTGGAAAAAGGCCGTATGTCCAAATCAAGCCAGTGGGGAGGGCCTGAGAGGGAAGCAGGAAGTGCCTGCCAATCCCAGGACTACAGCCCACCCCTACCCTCAGTACCAGAAAAGTTTTAGTTGCCCCTCACTCCAGGCCCTGCCACATTGGTGCCCTGAGGGTGGGGAGGACTTCACCCACTCCTCCAGCCTGGCCATGAACCAGTGCATCCACAAAGTGAAGAAACTAGAGTGCAGGAAGAGCTTCACCCAGTCCTACTGTCTGGCCACGCACCAACGTATGCACACAGGGGAGAAGCCACATCAGTGCCCTGAGTGCGGGAAGAGCTTCACTCTTTTGTCCAGCTTGACCCGGCACCAGTATATCCACACAGGGGAGAAGCCACATCAGTGCTCTGTGTGTGGGAAGAGCTTCACCCGTTCCTCCCATCTGGCCCAGCACCAACGCATACACGCAGGGGAGAAGCCACATCAGTGCTCTGTGTGTGGGAAGAGCTTCATCCGGTCCTCCCACTTGGCCCAGCATCAACGCATACACGCAGGGGAGAAGCCACATCAGTGCTCTGTGTGTGGGAAGAGCTTCACCTGTTCCTCCCACCTGGCCCGACACCAACGGATCCACACAGGGGAGAAGCCACATCAGTGCTCTGTGTGTGGGAAGAGCTTCATCCGTTCCTCCCACCTGGCCCAGCACCAACGCATCCACACAGGGGAGAAGCCACATCAGTGCTCTGTGTGTGGGAAGAGCTTCATCCAGTCTTCCCAACTGGCCCGGCATCAACGTGTCCACACAGGGGAAAAGCCACATCAGTGCTCTGTGTGTGGGAAGAGCTTCACCTGTTCCTCCCACCTGGCCCCACACCAACGCATCCACACGGGGGAGAAACCACATCAGTGCTCTGTGTGTGGGAAGACCTTCACCCGTTCCTTCAATCTGGCCATCCACCAGCGTATCCACACAGGGGAGAAGCCACATAAGTGCTCTGTGTGTGGGAAGACCTTCACCCGTTCCTTCAATCTGGCCATCCACCAGCGTATCCACACAGGGGAGAAGCCACATCAGTGCTCCGTGTGTGAGAAGAGCTTCACCCATTCCTCCACTTTGGCACGACACAAACATGTCCACACAGAGGAAAAGCCACGTCTGTGTTCTGTGTGTGGGAGGAGCTTCACTCATTCCTTCAATCTGGCACAACACCAGTGCATCTATATGGGGGAAAAGCCATATTAGTGCTCTGAGTGTGGGAAGAGCTTCCCCCCTTCCTTTGTTTTGGTGCGACACCAGTGCATGCATACAGGGAAGAATCTACATCAGTGCTCTGTGTGTGGGAAGAGCTTTACCAGTTCCTCCTACCTGGCCCAACACCAGCGTATCCACACACAGGAGAAGTGCTATGTGTGGAAAGAACTTCTCCCAGTCCTTCAGCTAGGCTACACACCAGAGTATGCACACAGGGAAGCAGCCAAATCAGTGGCCTAAGTGTGGGAAGACCATTACTATTTCATCCCACCTGGCCTAGCACCACCACATCCACACAGGAGAGAAGCCACATCAGAGCTCTGTGTAGGAGGAGCTTCACCCAGACCTCCCACCTGGTGCAGTACCAGCCTATCAACACAGCAAAGAAGCCATATCAGTGCTCTCAATGTGGGAGGAGGCTCACCGACTCCTTCAGCCTGGCCAGACACCAGCGTGAGCACACAAATAAGAAGCCATATCAGAACTCTGTGTGTGGAAAGAGCTTCACTCATTCCTCCAATCTGGCACAACACCAGCAGATGCATACAGGGAAGAAGCCAGATCAGTGCTCTTTGTGGGAAGAGGTTTACCAATTCCTCCCACCTGGCTCAACATTCACCCAGTCCTCCAGCCTGGTCAGTCACCAGCACATCCACACGGGATTAGCCACACCAGTGCTCAGAGTGTGGGAAGAGATTCAGCCAATTTTCCATCTGGCCTGACACCCATGCATCCACAAAGGAGAAATGACATGAGTCCTCTGTGTGTGAGGATAGCTTCCACAGCTCCTCCTCCCTGGCCAAATACTAGTGCATCAGCACCTGGGAGCATCCGTAATTCTGCCAGCAGCGCAAGGAGGGCTTGCAGATGCCTACCTACTCAGCATCTGCAAGTGGCTGCATTCAAGCAAGCAGCCTCCTGCTGCTGGAGTGCAGAAATATTTCATGCAGACTATGGGCCTTGTAAGGCACCACAGAACCCAAAGTACCCAGTAGCAGGTCGTAGCAGGTTGTCAAGGGCAGGGGGAAGGAGGTGCAGCCTGTGGCAGGTCCTGCTTCTACTGTGGAAGGGTGGAAGGAGTATGAGGACATTGTCTGGGTGAAATGCAGCATGTCATCTAGGGAATGTTCCCTGATCACTAATATCCCAATATACCATGTCTTGTGTGGAGGAACTTGCTTTGGCTTATTTTGTGCTTGTCCAAATAAAATGCAAGGTGCCAGAGATAACCTGGGTGTAGCACCCTGGGATCCTACTCCAGCTCTGGCAACAGCGCCCCATGATTCCCTGCTGCTCCCCCTTGCCCCTACCCCCCTTGCCCAACAGCCTTGAGTGGGAGCAGAGAGATGGGTTTGTTACCAGATTTGCCTATCACCTTAGGGTGTGCTCATTTACTAGGGATACATTTCTAGGGTCTTTGTAATTCTATCAATGTGCTGCTTGTGTACTGGTGTTTCTATATGGAGCTGTATCTCTCCCTTCTGCAAATCCTCACCCCCACTGGAGCTATCTTGCAGGACTCAGTTTCAATGAGGCTGGGTTCCTCCAGTCACCAAATCAGTCATACACACAAACACACCCAAATTAACGTGACATGCCTGACCTGGCTGGCTTGATTAGCACGGACAGGCTGACACCCTCATATGCCAGGAATCAGTTCATTAAGGTAACAATAAACTGCAGTCGGACACAAGCGCACGTGTAAGCAGAATCCCTCTGAATCCGGCTGGGTGTCCAGCTGACACCCTCACGGGTCAGCATTCAATTCATTAGGGCACATCTGAGCCAAACTGGGTCAATCAGCCTGTACAAGCTGATCCCCTTATGTGTTTCAAACTCAGCACATCCCAATCTTTTGTCCTAACTGTCCTAGTAGGGGTAGTCTCTTGATGAGCAGACCCCACAGTATTTCTGGACTTCACAGGGATCTTTGGCTTAGGTAAAAGAAGTGTTGCTGCATTGCAAGTCTAAGTATTTGGGGAAACTTAGCTCAAGCTTAACTAGTACAGTTCAGGTTCAGAAATCTATGCTACAGAGAAAAGAGAGCAAGAGCTGGGGTCTCACCAGTCCAAGGCACTCGGGTTGTTTGCTGACAGGTAAAGTTCTCAGCACGATCCTTGAAGGGAGACGATCTATTTCTTCCAACTTCTCGAGAACAACAGCAGATGGTGTCAGAGAGATTTCGTCTCTTGAAGCACACTTGCTTGCTGATTTTACAGATTGTTATTCCCTCAGGTCAGCTTCTTCAAAGCATTCTTTTAATAGTGTAAATAATTGTCTTTTCTCTTGACAAGGGGTTATCTGGTTTGGAACATCTCAAGAAACTGATTAACAACCAGGAAAAACAAGGTTTTAAGGAGTAACCAGACACTTAGGAGCCATCTTGAAATTCCTATGGATAGCAGATATACTGGATGGGATACCTCATTGTTTCTTCAGAAACAATAGATAGCTTGCAGCGTCAGGGTTTTGTATCTTTACCTGTTGTGAATAAGCCTCAGTTTAGCATGACTTCCAGATCTTAGTCTGTTAAAAGACTTAAGGGATTTACTGGAGTGTTCATAAACTTGGTAGGGAGGACTTCCACTAGTTATTTTAGGAAAAGTATGACAGCATTTGTGGTCAGGGCTCCAACGGGCTGGATGCTGTGATGAACCCTTTACCATTGTTCAGATGTTGCCCATACCCCCTCGGACTCGGTCTCTTGCCTCAGCATTCCCTAACCTGGCAACCGAGTTTTAGTCAATCAAGTTTAAAGAGGCCTCCCATAGGGGACTGGGGAACATACGGCCTGAGATGCCTAGTAAACTTGACTTTGCTTAGTTTAGGTTAAATGAGGTGGGGGGTGGGAAATGAAAATGTCCTTTGTAAATCCAGATTAGAATTGGTCTGATAAGTGCTGAGCTGGGCGTGTGTAAATGTGGGTTGATTAGCATTTGGAGCACAGATCCCCCAAAATGCAGTGCTCCCCTGCTTTTCTGGTCCCAGAATTCACTGCAGTCCTTGTCTTGGAATCTCTGTTCTCCATCCCGAATGCTAATGAAGGTGCATTCCTGTCCCATCTCCCATTTAAATGAGTTGTCATCTGCTTCCATCTTGGATGCAAATGAGACCAGGGGAGTTGCTCCTTTATCTGGAGGGCTTTAGGTGTGTCTCCCACTGCATCTTCATTGTCTTTCCTAATCAGTTCTTGTTCAGGTGGAGGAGGGGAGGGGGGCGGAAATTCTTTGTGAGTCAGACAGGCTGCGTCATGTGCCAGGGTTCCCCAAGAACATGGAGCTGAGACGTAACAGGACCTTCTGGGACACTGGGCCAGCTGGAAAGGCAGAGTGGGAGATCTGCTTGGTTTGAAGGCGCAACACTCAGCCCCTGCTCATCTGACCAGGAGCCACCCGCAGCTCAAGCTGCCTTTGTCTCCTTGCTAGAAAGAGAGACAAGACCCAGGGCAGGGTAGACACACATGGGTGCAAATACAAGCTAGACTCGTATCCCCTTCTGATCCAGGGCAGTTTGCTGCTTCTCATGTCTAACACCAAATGCCATCCAGGTTCTCCATGGACCTCAGCATCACCTTGAAGCTGGGTTTGCAGGGCGGGATCCTCTGTGGGATGCGACACCTCTAAAAGAGACACCTGAGTGTAGTAGCTATGCTATGATACTATACAAACAATAGTAGCTATGCTAGCACTAATGCCCATAGTAGTAATAATGTTCTTATTACTACTATTGCTCTTTTTATTACTGTGGCTATTACAATAGTGCTAATAGGAATACTGATATTGCTGCTACTACTCTGGGTATTGTTACTACTACTATTATTTCTATTATTATAGCAGTAGCAAAAATGTTATTACGTCTGTTGCTATTTGTATTAATTTAACAACACTAGTAGCAGTAATAGCGTTATTACTGTTGCTATTATTAGCGCTACTACCCTGATTATTAATATCAAGAATACTACTACTACTAGACAGATCCTAGTTACCAGCACCATGGGGAAGAAAAGGCAGATATAGAGGCCACTCAAGCTGGAAGAGCACTGAAGGCCTCAGTTTCTGAGGACAGGGGCAGCTAAACCTGATATGGGGTTGCATGTAGGCACAGGCTGAGCCAGTTACTACCAATGGCTCTGGATCAGGACAGCAGCTTTCTCCAGGGACTCAAAGGTACTTCGTAAATCATAATGAAGCCTACTCCTCATCCTGGTGAGATGAGAGTTGGGGTGGAGTGGTGTAGTGTTGGAGAAAAAGCCAGCAGTCCTGACAGCTGTTACTAGCCTACAATCTCCCTCCCAATCTCGGCCCCCTGTGCTAATCCTCCCCAACCCAAAGACAGGGCTGCTTCTATAACCCTTCCGATCTGGGCTGCTGGACCTCACTTTCCTCCCACTTCCAGGGAGAGGACCAAGGAGTCTGGGCTCAGTCCAGCCTGCTATAAGCCCCTGGACTTGTCAGACGTGGACCGACAAGTTGTAGCTATTACGAGAGGCAGTTTCTCAAGGCAGCTGGTTTTAGATGCACAACACGGGCACGGAAATGATGAAGATTCACCTGTCTAAGCCTTGGTCAGTCATCATAGACGTGTCCTCCTGGAACAGCAGCTCTTGGGACCACCCTGCCAAGGAATACAGTGCCCTGTGAACCTTGCAGGTTTTATCCCGACACCAAAAGGATTCGCATGTCAGACAGCAAGGAGGATGTTGACTCAGGCCAGATTGGCACCCAGCATCTTTGGGCTGTCTGGTTCCCCCACACTGCAGATCCCTGAAGAAGGGAAGTGTTATATGGAGGATGGACATAAACTATTCTTCAAGGCTACAGGGGATGGGATAAGGTGTAGGGATTGGTATCGGCATCACCCGGCTCTGTGGAAGCCTGAAGGGCTAAGATGGCACTGCTGAAGGGAGGATACCTTGAGTACACAGGTGGTCATGCCAGCCCATCACCACTGTCCAGCATGGCCTGATAATGTATTAATGAAATTACAACTGGTTTTGGCCAGGATTGGGAAGTTCTCTGGAGTCAAGGCTGACTGTGTGATTGGCTGATGCAATCTCTGCTTCATTTTGGCCTCCTCCTCCCAGTCTGTCCTTCTGTTCAGCTCAAGGTCGAACTCTACCCAGAGGATCTTGGCCCCCCTGCGGGGGACCGAGACCCCCGGGGACTCCAGATCCCTGACCTCACCCACGGACAGGCAGGTGCTTTTGCTCACGTTGAGCTTGACCCCTGCTGCTTTCTCCTAGGCCCATGTGTGCCACAGGGCTGTCTCTACAGCACACTTATTCAGCACAGGATGTTCAAGTTGTCCGTATAGGCCAGGACCTTGGTTTATTCCTTGCTTCCGCTGTCGTAGGCCTTTTCCAGGTTGGAAAAGCACTACCCACTTCTCCCGTCTGTCCCGTTCCAGTTGGAGCGCGTCCCTCAGTTGCAACAGGGGCGCGTGGATCTGGCGTCCTGGTACCACGCACGACTGGTCCTCACGGACGATGGAACCTAGAACAGATTTAAATCGCTCGGCCAAGGCTTTAGCCAGCAGCTTATAGTCGAAGTCCAGCAGGGTGATCGGACTCCAGTTCTTCAACTCTTCCCTCGGACCCTTTGTGTCAAGAGGGTCCTGAGGCCCCAATCCATCCCAGCCCGCAGTTGGCCCTCCCACAGTTGCTCTCGAAAGAGCTCCAGCAGGTCAGGGCCTACCAGGTCCCAAAAGGTCACTTAAAATGCCTTGGGCAGGTCATCTGACCCAGGAGTCCTACCACTGTTGAACCTCTGGAGGGTCTTCTCAAACTCCTCCAGTGTCAACTCCTCCTCCAGCTGCTGCTGTTCGGCTTCTCCGAGGGCCCGGGTGAGTCCCTGGAGGCACTGCTGTGTGGCCCCCGGGTCCTCCTGTCGTGCGGTGTGGAGTTCTCGGTAGAAAGCCGTCACTGTTTCCAGCACGCCTTCCTTCAACCGGTGCTTGGCTCCTGTTCTGCCTCTCAGGCACATCTTGGGCTTCTCTTTGCTCTTCTTTAGCCCGGAGAAGTAAGCAGACCACTCCTCCCCATCCGCCATCCAGGGCGCCCTGGCCTGGAAGATCTCTTTCCTGGCCTCATCCCGATACCAGGCACCAATCTGGGCTTTTACCTCCCACACTTTTACCTCCCTCACTGCCCTGCCCTCCCCTCCCTCAGCTGTCCTGGTCTGCCCACGAGGACACCACCTGGCCAGGGCAGGATGCCCGGCTTGGGATCTCCCAGCTCAGCTTCTGTGCCTGCTGGGCACAGCACGAGTGGGATGGAGCCCCCCCTCCCCTCCAGCTCTGGGAACAGCCACAGGCAGCGCTCGCTCGGGCCAAGCCACCTAGGAGCCTGCAGAGCAGCTACCCTGCACAGTGCCTGCCTCAGGCCTGGCCCCTTGAGGGCAGCTGCGGGTGGGAAGACCGGTGTAGCCGCAGGAGCTCCCATGGCCAGGCCCATGCACTGGGGGCAGCTCTGTCCCACTCGTGCTGTACGTGGCATGCAGGGGGGACAAGCCCGGAGCCGGGATCCCCCTAGGCCAAGCTTCCTGCCCCGGCCAGGTGGCGTCCCGTTGCAGGTAAGGCAGGACAGCTGTGCCCTATGCCTGCAGCAGCTAAACAAAATGTTTTTTATACAATTTCCTCCCACACGTCATGGCATGCTGGGGAAAATGTCTCCACATGCCACTAATTGGTGCACATGCCAGGGGTTGCCAATCCCTGCGCTATGCAGAAATGAGTCCAGTTCTACTGTTTTTATGGCACTGAGTGATTAAATATCAGAAAGATGTAATGGAGTGATGGTTGGCAACATGGCAAAAACCATGCAACCTTGACTTGGAAGATGTTGGGGGAACCCCGGGGGGACAGATGGCAGGGAAGCTGTGACGGGCCCAATCCTAGCTGTGGCAGTGCAGTCCTGGTCCTTTTCCCACTGTCTGCCTGGAGGCCTGCAAACAGGGGGAAGACTCCTGTTTGGGAGTGATACAAGCTGTTTCTTCTTTCCCTTTCCTCCTGGATGCTGCTGTTGCTCCCAGAGCAGGGGATTGCAGGAGAGCCAGGAAGGGAGGAAGGAGTGGCACCAAGGCCTGGAGTGGGGCACTGGGGGGAAGCAGAAGCAGCTGCCCCTCCACTCAAGGGCTGGAGAGGGGAGGGCAGGGGGCACCAAGCGGGACAGGAGAAGGCTCCTGCTGCCCCTCAACCCCGGATGTGGAGTCCGTGCCCCTCAAGCATGTGTGCAAGTGAGTGAGATCAGGCAGACCTAACTCTCTGGGCACAGGTGATATCTTTTACTACACCAACTAAATAGTTGCCAGAAAAAAAAAAAAATTCAGGCCTGCATGCCTTTCATCAGACAAAGGAGAACATGAAGCTGTTATGCTTTGCTACAGTGGAAAAGCAGCCAGTTTGTCAAAAAAAACAAAAAACTGCTCTGTGAAAATGCAAATGCTGAACAGTTTGGGAGACAAAATCTGGTGACAAGCAGGCTGGCTACCTGGGCTTATTAGCTGGGAGGCAGGACGTAGACTGCCATATATCTGATGTTAATATTTAGTCCAGGCTTGGAAAATATATGTTGCAGTTGAGTTTGGTTTCTTTCTTCTTCACATTGTGAAGTTTGCAGTTCAAATGATAAAATATGGTATCTTCTATGTTACAGGATCAGTGAGTGAGATCAGGCTCTCTGCCTCTGCTGCCACTTGCAAACACGTGCCATGGGATGGGGCCGGGGAAGGGCAAGATACCCAGAGCCCAGGACAGAGAAGCACCTGCAGGAGGGACTGGGACGGGGGGTGAGGGTTAGGGGGCTGGGTTCCTCCCCAGCCATACAGGCGCTCACCCCGCTATGCACTTCAGCCTCCGCTGTGCTCCATCGCCGGCTGCAGTGTTGGGAGCCAGACCTGCTGCTGCTGCAGCTGGCACCTTGCACACAGGGAGGATGGAGGGAGAAGAGTGGGGAGCGCTATCTGCACTGCCCCCTGCCCCTTTCTACTGAGGTGTATGTGCAGCCACTGCCACCATAGGCTGTGGAAAAACACGGAAGAATATAGTGCCACTTCCGGGAAATGGAAGCAGGGGGCACCATGAGCGTGTGCACGTGCATGTGCAGACACGCGTGCATATGCATGTGCCCAGCATAAACCCAGAGATTAGTGGGAACAACCCTGGCAGCTGGATACAGGTAAGTCTACCGGGAGCGGGGGTTGGACTGCCTGCAGCTGGGGTACTCGGCGGCTCCCCAGACGGCGGGGGCAGGGCTGTGTGCATGTATTTGCATGGCTGGGCGCTTGGGGCTGCGCAGGGCAGGGGGTTGCGGGGAGGTGCCTGCAATGGGGGAAGCAGGTGGGGGGTCCTTCAGGGGTGGTGGGGAGCTGTGCAGCCGGGCCAGGGTGGTGGCTCTTGCCAGGCCTCCTGGCATGGTGTGGGAGCCCCAGCCCCGGGCAAGGGGTGCAACAGCCCGCAGCAGGGTCTGGCTCAATCCACCGCTGCCTGCACCACCCAAAGCTGCTGCAGCTGCCGGGCTCTGGCCGGGGTGAGATGGGGCAACTGGGGGGACCAGGGACCTGTGGGGGGGGACGGGGACTGAGGGGCACCAGCAGCGCCCAGGGGGTGCTGGTGGGAGCGAGCGGCACTGGGACGCGGCTCTTGTGCCCTCACTGCCGGCGCTTGAGACGACTCAGCCCGGTGGGA
>NW_005842917.1:139002-153803 GCF_000455745.1 Alligator sinensis
GGCCAGGGCTGCGCTGCCCAGAGACCGACACTGGGGCAGGCAGAGGCCAAGAAAATCCACCTCCAACCATTTCACCTTGATCGTGGATGCTATTGACCCCGTCTCCGTGTGCCTGGGGCATGTTTCCTGCCTTCCCATCTCTCCCAGCCCTAGCCATCCCGTGACACGCTCCTCTTGTCCCCAGGTGGCGGTGAGCGTGCAGGCCGAGGAGGTGGCCTCAGACCGGTTGCAGCCCTCTGGGGCGCTGCAGGAGCCCGGCGATCCCTGGCCGGAGCAGGCGCGGGCCCAAACTGCGGATGTGCCTCTGGAGGAGGCAGCGCAGCGGGACAGCCCAGGGCCTCGGGACCAGCCACCTCGTGGCCCCAGAGAGGAGCCCATGCCGGACCTGGAGTCAGGTGAGGGGCCGGGTGCGGGCTGGGGCGGGGGGCTGAGGTCTGCAGGACCTGGAGTCAGGTGAGGGGCCGGGTGCGGGCTGGGGCGTGGGTCTGAGTTCTGCAACGGTTGTTCTCCATCTCCCCCCTCTCCCACACGCCAGAGCCTCCGGCTGCTGCAGTCACGGGCCAGTACAGGACAACAGCAGGGCTTTCCCCTGCCAGCAGCACCCGGCCTGAGCCGTGCATTGTCTTCCCCACCCACAGGTGCAGGAACCACGAGCAGAGCTCATCAGCAGCCTCCTGAAGAAGGGCCTGCAAACCTGGAGCTGCCGAGAAGTACCCCAGGGAGGCTGGGGGAGAGGGGCTCCCTGAGCCCTGAAGGGATCCAACTGCAGCAGGGGCAGGGGAAGCTGGCAATGCAGGTGGAGAGCACAGAGGTGAGCAGGGCAACAGCTCCAGCGGGGGTGGGAGTGCAGCTGGGGCCGTGCTTGGGAGGAGCCAGGGGGCCTGTCAAGAGTTTGGGGAGCAAAAAGAGCTAAGAAGCAACAAGTCTCCGGTGACAAGCTGCAGCCACACCCAGGCAGCATTAGGCGGAGCTCACCCCAATGCCAATAGCAAGGGGTGCTGGCACGGGAATGCTGGGCCACAGTTGTGGAGCCCCTCACTCTGAAGGTGCCGCCTCGAAGGACCGAGCACGTAAACTGTGATGAGCCTGGCCAGGGCACCTGTGGACCCCTACGTCAACGGCTTCGCCCACATCCCTTGTCAGTGCAGAAGTGGGTAATTTGCACCTCTGGGTGTCATGGCCCAGCCTGCAGAGAGGTGTTGCGCAGAGGGATTGTGGAGAGGGCGGCGGGGGCTGGAGGCAGCTGGACTGGGTGACGCTGATGGGGTGACGCTTGTGCCTGCAGCTCCAGGAGGCCTTTGAGGACGTGGCTGGGTATTTCACCCCGGAGGGGTGGGGGGCAAGGGGCTTTACCGGGACCAGATGCTGAGGAACTGGCGAGCCCTCGTTTCCCTGGGTAACGCTGTTTCCTGCTTCTCCCTGCAGCCGTGTCAGCGCTGACCCTTACTGTCTTCTCCCTGCTTCTCAGCGCTCTCCTCCTTGTGGACTTTTCCCTGGGGGTTGAAATCCACGTCCTCCCCACAGCTCCGTGTCTGATCATGCTTCTCTCATTTTTAACACCAACATCTCCTGCTCTGTTTGATCCGGCCACCTTCACCTGAGTCTTTCCTGTTCTTGTAACCCCCAGTGCTTCCATATCCAGTCATGCCTTCCTGACTGCATCTCCCTTTCCCTTCTCAGTGCGTAGGTGTGATCTCCAATTCATCGGGCAGAAAATTTCACTGCCAGCTCCTCCTCAGGGAATGGTTCTGATTTCTGCCCTGTCCTGCCTAGTGTGTCCTGTCCCACATGTGTAACGCTCCGAGCATGTTCGGTCAGTGCTGTCTTTCTTCTCCTTTGGTTATGACACAGCAGAGGGAAATGGACCTCTTTTTCAGCTCCACCCCTGGATTAGTGTTTTGTTATCTCCATCCCTAGCAACCTGTGCACACGTGAAGGAATCCAGGGACTTCTATCTCTGGATCCCTGCAAGCTTTTGCCGACGTTCCTTCCTACAGTCTTCATATCCACAGGCTCTGGCTTGGCTGTGTTTACTTAGAGACCTGCTCCCAAACTTCCTGCGCCCTTCACAGAAGTCGTGGTCTCCTCCTGAAATGCCTCTGCATATGAGAAGCCCGTCACAGTGATAAAAAGAGGTGGGCTCAGTACAGGACTGGTGAAAAACGGTTGTCATTTCAAGAGGGTCTCTGATAGGGGGATTGTGCGGGCTTGTGGGCAGGGCTGTCTTTTCCCTCCAGTTCCCTGAAGGACTTTCTTAGGGAAGGGCTCCACGGGTTTTATTGCTCAGCACAGACCATGTCGACGCTTCCTACATTGTGGGCTTTCACGTGCTGCAAGAGGTGTCTCCTTCTGCTTTCTCTTGTCCATATGCATGACTCCTGAGAGCTTTGTTTCAAACCCTGCAGGATTTTCCTGCTTTTGTGTTCATCTCTGCTTCTGGCATGATCCTCCCACTGGATGGGATGATTGCTTTTGTTGCCCCTGCAGTTCTTATAAAATCTTCCCTTTCTCTGCCCTGTTGGGAATGACCCTGTCATCCAGAAAAAAGTGTCATGGTCAGTCATCTGTCCTGGATTCTGTTCACTGCTGCTAGGCCTCCCTTTAAATGTTCCCAGAGAAGAAACTCACTTCCATTCCTTTCCCTGGAATGACACTGATAAGACCGATGTTATCCAGCCACCAGTGTGTCCAGCCTCTCTTCAGTTTAGTGCCTTGCAAATAATAAATCTTCATCTTTATGCTCTTTAGCACATTACATGGCACAGCATCTCCACACCCATCCCTGGGAGCTCTCTTGGTCTTGCACCGGTTTTTATACCTCAGAGTGGTGGGTCCTTTGTTTCCTGTGACTGTCCCCCCAGCACCTGGGTGACAAAGGCCTTCATCTATCAAAGGCTTCTCCCTGCAGTGACTTCTCTTGCATCTTAAATATCCACCCTCCCTTGTCCTTCAAGGCCCCAGTAGAGTTAATTGGCTCCATTCTCCAAATCCCACTGGGTTATTTGGCATCCAGTACCCAGTCATGAATGCTTTTTAACCACTGCCCCAAACAGGATATCAAGGTCCCACCCCTGACTTAATCCACCGTATTAGACGAGGACAGGAGGAACTCTGGGTCTGTGATGGTGAGGACCGGGGGGACATTTCAAGGTTGGAGGATCTCCTGCCAGGTGAGTTGTGGCTGTCCCCTGCCCCAACTTCCCTCTCAGAAATGCTCCATTCCCACAGTGCCTGGACCCTGCAGGCCTGCCCTTTCCCTTCTTGTCCCCCTAACTACAACTGCTAGGGACAGAGAGTTTCTGGTTGTGATGTTCAGGCACAGGTCTGGCTTCCCTGGAATACCATGGTCTTAAATTTTTGTCTGTTTTGCAGTGTAAGAGATGATTCCTCAAACCCAAGGTAGCCATACCTCTCTAGCACCTGCTCCCAAGGCATGATGGGATTTGTAGTCCCCCATGGAAATCAGCATAGTGGGTCAAAGCTCCGTGTAGCCATTATTGTAAGACAAAAGAGAGGCCTGGGGCTCTGCCTGATGTGTCCTGGTCAGGTTGACCTGGAAACGAGGAGGTGTTCAATGGTGGTTTCGGGCTGCACTGAATGGCTCCACGAGGTGGGTGGGATTCACAAGCCTTCAAGTTGCATGGGAAGCAAGTCCCCCATGACTCGTGCCTTTGTGTTTTGTCTCTGGGCCGTGAGTGTCACAGAGCTCAGGACTCGGGAGAGAGTCCACATGCAGGTTCATGCCAAGGCCTTTGTCCCACGGCAGATATTGGTGATGTGCACGCCAAGTGGGCCTCATCAGCCATGGAAAGTCTCATGAACCTGTTCCAAGCCCGAGACCTTTCCCTCGAAACAGAAAGAAGGCACAGCCCTGTTCCTCCCAGGAAAGAGACCCCCATCTCTAGGTTCTCCTCTCCCAGAGCAGGTTTTGAAGGCAGGAGGGACAAACCACATGGGCTTTTTCTACCTAGGAGAATCAGCTGGTCCAATGTAAGGCCGTTCTCCCCATACACCCCTAACTTAAGGCAAGCCCTAGAAATCCACCACAACGCTATCCATCTTGGTACCAGATGCTGCTCTCAGGACTGCCAGAGATCCTGCGTGAGAACTGGAGACCAGTCTCACCAATGCACTTTGGCTTTTGGAGCGTGTCAGCCCAGCCTGTTGGAAGGCTTGGTATTCTCTCCCCTGGATCAGCCAGTGCTGTGGGACAGAGCAGTACTTAGAGAGAGACTCTTTCTTCCTTTATGCTGATTCTTCCCCTGGTCTCCTGATCCTGTTGGAGCAGGAAGCCATTCAGGTCCTGGCCTAACACACATCCCACATGGATTTCTCCCAGCAGAGTCTGAAAGGATGGGGCTGACAGTTGAGCCAGAAGCTCTGAGAGTGTAGCTCTGACCTCCACCAAACAAGGAGCATTAACCAGGCATAGGAACGTGTCCCTTCCTTGACCTCAGCACTTGGGTTTTGGCAGGAAGACCTTGTTCTCTTCAGAAAAATTAAGTGCCACGGTCCAGTCATGCTTGTAGGCCCCTGACAATGGAAAGAATCGCAGTGTTTGGCCTGTGCCAACAGGGCAGGAACTAACCTGGAGTTTCTCTTCCCCATGTAGGAGGCACCTGGCTGCTGAGCAGAGCTGAGAAGCAGCATCCTGAAGAAAGGCCTGCAAACCTGAAGCCACCCCAGACCTCCCCAGGAAGTTTGGACCAGATGGAGTCCCTGACACACGATGAAGACCAATGGTTCAAGAGCCAGGGGAGACCTCAGAAGTCAAGGAAGAATGTAGCAATGAAACAGGGGCCATCTTACCTTGGGCGTGAGAGTGGAGAAAGGACAGAGTCCAGAGAGATTCCTGGGCACAGGGAAGGATTCATGGAGCTGAAGAGCCATGAGGTCAAGTTCCGCTGGAAAGAGACCCTGCATCAGAGTCAAGGCAGTGATGGGGGCCTGGTAGGGAAGCAGGAGCTGCCTGCCTGTACCTGGGACAGACAAGACCCCTGCCCTGAGGCCCAGAAAACTCTTAAGTGCCCCACACACCAGGCTCTTCCACCATTGTGCCCTGAAGATGGGAAGAACTGCACCTGCTCCTCCCATCTGGTGGTGCACCAGCATATCCAGGAAGTGAAGAAATCACATCAGTGCTCTGAGTGTGGGAAGACCATTGCTTATTCCTCCCATCTGGCACGGCACCATACCTCCCATCTGGCACAGAGCTTCCATACAGGGGAGAAGCCATATCAGTGCTCTGAGTGTGGGAAGAGCTTCGGCCAATCTCAAAACTTAGCCCATCACCAACGTACTCACACAAGTGAAAAGCCATATCACTGTTCTGTGTGTGGGAAGAAGTTCAACAGTTCCTCCGATCTGGCATTCCACCAGCTCATCCACACAGGAAAGAAGCCACATCAGTGCCCTGTGTGTGGTAAGAACTTCACCTGCAACTACAACCTGTCCCAGCACCAGCTTATACACGCAGGGGAGAAGCTACATCAGTGCCCTGTGTGTGGGAAGAGCTATACCCAGACCTCCCACCTGGCCCGGCATCAGCGTATCCATACAGGGGAGAAGCCATATCACTGCTCTGAGTGTGGGAAGAGGTTCACATATTCCTTCCATCTAGCCAGCCACCAGCGCATCCATACAGGGGAGAAGCCATATCACTGCTCTGAGTGTGGGAAGAGGTTCTCCAGTTCCTCCAGTCTAGCCAGCCACCAGCGCATCCATACAGGGGAGAAGCCATATCACTGCTCTGAGTGTGGGAAGAGACTCTCCAGTTCCTCCAATCTAGCCAGCCACTAGCGCATCCATACAGGGGAGAAGCCATATCACTGCTCTGAGTGTGGGAAGAGGTTCATCAGTTCCTCCAGTCTGGCCAAACACCAGCACATCCATACAGGGGAGAAGCCATATCACTGCTCTGAGTGTGGGAAGAGGTTTTCCAGTTCCTTCACTCTGGCCAACCACCAGCGCATCCATACAGGGGAGAAGCCATATCACTGCTCTGAGTGTGGGAAGAGGTTCACCAATTCCTCCAATCTGGTCAACCACAAGCGCATCCATACAGGGGAGAAGCCATATCACTGCTCTGAGTGTGGGAAGAGCTTTGCCCAATCAGGCAACCTGGCCCACCACCAGCGCATCCATACGGGGGAGAAGCCATGTTGGTGCTGTGAGTGTGGGGAGAGGTTCATCAGTTCCTCCACTCTGGCCAGCCACCAGCGCATCCATACGGGGGAGAAGCCATGTTGGTGCTGTGAGTGTGGGGAGAGGTTCACCAATTCCTCCACTCTGGCCAACCACCAGCGCATCCATACAGGGGAGAAACCATATCGGTGCTGTGAGTGTGGGGAGAGGTTCACCAATTCCTCCACTCTGGCCAACCACCAGCGCATCCATATAGAGGAGAAGCCATATAGGTGCTCTGAGTGTGGGAAGGGCTTCACCCGTTCCTCCTACCTGGCCCAGCACCAGCGCATCCACACAGGGGAGAAACCACATCAGTGCTCTGTGTGTGGGAAGAGCTTCGCCCGTTCCTCCTACCTGGCCCTGCACCAACACCTTCACACAGGGGAGAAACCATATCAGTGCTCTGTGTGCGGGAAGAACTTCAACTTTTCCTCCCAACTGGCCCTGCACCAGCGCATCCATACAGGGGAGAGGCCACATCAGTGCTCTGTGTGTGGGAAGAGCTTCACCCGTTCCTCCACTCTGGTACAACATAAGCGTGTCCACGCAGTGGAGAAGCCACATCAGTGCTCTGTGTGTGGGAAAAGGTTCACTCGTTCCTCCCACCTGGCACGACACAAATGCATCCATTCAGGGAAAAAGCCATTGTAGTACACTGAGTGTAGGAAGAGCTTCCCCCCTGCTTCATTCTGGCACCACACCAGCGCATGCATACAGGAGAGAAGCCACATCAGTGCTCTAGTTATAGGAAGAGCTTCACTGAGTCCTCCCACCTGGCCCAGCATCAGCATATCCATACAGGGCAGAAGCCACACAGTGCTTTGTGTGCGGGGAAAACTTCACCCGTTCATTCAATCTGGTACAACAACAGTATATCCACACAGAAGGAAAGGCACATCGGTCCTCTGTGCGTGGAAAGAGTTTCACCCAGTCCTTCAAGCTGGCCACATACCAGCATATGCACACAGGGGAGAAGCTACATCAGTGCCCTGAGTGTGTGAGGAGCTTCACTATTTTCCTGCCCCTTGAGCAGTGGGCTGGACCTAATGGTCTCTTGAGGTCCCTTCTGTATCAAGGAAACTCTAATCTGTTCATGTCAAGTTGACCAGACTCTCAGAACTCTTTTCGAGATGACTCAAAATTGGCAGTGATTGTGGCCTAGAGTTAACCACCAGCAAAATGCCAGGGAACATGGAGCATTTAAAACAATGGAACTATAGAACCTCTTCGTCGCCTGTTCGGTGAGAAATCATCACCTTGTAGCTAATTACTGGACTTTGATTTGGTTTGGGTTCACTTGACTTGATTTTAAATACTTATAGTAAATAAAGCCTTTCTGTCACTCATTGAATGAGGTGTCGTGTCAATCCCTGGGCTAGTCTACAATCCTAGGTTTTTATTGCTAACACCATCCCCGTTGATTAATTGCTTTGTGCTTAGTAGATGTTTTGTAGTCAACATAGCCTCTGACTTTTTGTTGGACGAGTGCTGGTGGTTAATCACACAGTTCTCCTCGCCCACAGAGAAGTTGGGCTTGGATGAGTTTCCATCTAACACCTTCCAATCCTAATGCCTATGAAATCCCACCTCTCCTGGCACCAGTGCATCTACACAAGGGAGAAGTCACATCAGTCTTTTCAGTATGTGAAGTGTTTCCCTTCTTCCTCTGATCTTATGCGACACCAGCCCACGCAGGCAGGGAAGAAGCCACATCAGAGTTGTTTGTGGGAAGAGCTTTATCAATTCCACCCACCTGGTCCAGCACCAGCGATGCACACACCAGATAAGTCACATCAGTACTCTGAGTGTGCAAAGAGTCAGACAATCCTCCCCCTTAGGCAGACACCCATGCATCCACATGGGAGAAACAACATCATTCCTATGCATGTGAAGATAGCTTCTATGACTCCTCCCCACTGCCCTAACACCGGTGCATCCACACCCGGGAGTATCCATAATTGTACCAGCAGTGCAGGGTGGACTTCCAGATGCCTACATGCTCTGTTCCCACCCGTGCATTCAGGCAAGCAGCCTCCTGCTGCTGGAGTGCAGCAAGTTTTCATGCAACCTGCGGGCCTACCACAGAACCCAAGGGCCCAGTGCCTGTTTCCCAAGGTTTGATTGGGGGAAGGGGCTAATAGGAAGCATCTCAGGAAGAGGCCATCCCAGACACTGGGGACACTGTGAGGGGATGATCTTTGCATCAGTCTTGGAACCTGTACCTTCCTCCTCATTCTCTAAAAGCAATCGGTCCCCCTCAGGGAGAAGAAGCACCTTACCAATAGGGTGCCCTCCCCAAGACAGCTGGCTCCATATCCCCCCAGGGCCTGTCCTTTGCTGCCTCCTGTGCCCATCCGGGTCTGCAAGGAGCTGCTGCGACCCCCTGAGCCCAGTCTGGCAGGTTTTGCTTCTCAGCCTCTCTCCCGTACTCTGTACCCCTTGGTGCCTGCTGCTCGCCTGCCTTCCTGCCCTTCGTGACACTAATGCAGTCGGTTTAGAAAGCCCCAGCACTGGACATGGTATTCCTGTGGCTGGACTCTGCCCTCTCCAGAGCTGTGAGATGGGAAGCAACCCAGGCCCAGAGCCCTTTGCAGGGCAGATCTTCCTGTCACTTTCCAGCCTACTCTCTTTGCTGAGGATTCACTGTGGTCCAGACACTGTTGCAAGCCCTCGGGTGCAGGATTTGGTTACACTCAAAGCCTCACTCCCATACTGCTGTGCAGCAAGGACCCCGCCCTTTGGAAGGAGCCTTTGGCCAGCAGACAGTAGATTGCCTTTTCTAGGGAAAATGCAGGTGAGGGGAAGGAGGGGCAGCCTGTGGCAGGTCCTGCCACTCCTGTGGAAGGATGGAAAGTGTATGAGGACATCCTCTGGGTGAAACGCAGCATGTTGTCATCTGGGGAATGTTCCCTGATCACTAGTATCCCAATACACCATGTCTCTTGGGGAGGAGCTGGCTTTGTCTTCTTTTGTACACATCCAAATAAAATACAAGGTGCCAAAGACATCCTGGGTGTAACACCCTGGGATCCTGCTCCAGCTCTGGCAGCACTGTCCCCCATGGCTCCCCCAAGCAGGCTTGGGTGACTGCAGAGAGACAGGTCCCTCTAGGGCACTGGGTCAGCTGGAAAGGCAGATTGGGAGATCTGCTTGGTTTGAGGGCACAACAGTCAGACCCTGCTTATCTAACCAGGAGCTACCCACAGCTCAAGCTGCCTGTGTTGCCTCACTACACAGAGAGACTGGACCCAGGGCAGAGTAGACACATGTGGGTGCGGATACAGGCTAGGCTTATGTGTCCCATCTCTCCTTTTGGTCCAGGGAAGTTTGCTGCCTCTCTTCTCCAATGCCAAATGGAGGCCAGTCAGTCTCACCTCCATCCTTGGCAAAGTCTTTGAAAAAATTATCAAGGCTCACATTTGCGAGGGCCCAGCAGGAAAAATTATGCTGAGGGGAAACCAGCACGGGTTCGTAGCAGGTAGATCATGCCTGACTAATCTAGTCTCTTTTTATGACCAGGTTACAAAACACCTAGACACAGGAGTAGGGGTTGACGTCGTTTACTTAGACTTCAGGAAGGCCTTCGATATGGTATCCCACCCCATACTGGTGAGCAAGTTAAGAGGCTGTGACTTGGATGACTACACAGTCCGGTGGGTGGCGAATTGGCTAGAGGGTCGTGCCCAGAGAGTCGTAGTGGATGGGTCAGTATCAACCTGGAAGGGTGTGGGCAGTGGGGTCCCGCAGGGCTCGGTCCTTGGACCGATACTCTTCAATGTCTTCATCAGCGACTTGGACGAGGGAGTGAAATGTACTCTGTCCAAGTTTGCGGATGACACAAAACTGTGGGGAGAAATGGACACACCAGAGGGCAGGGAACTACTACAAGCAGACCTGGACAGGTTGGACATATGGGCAGAAAACAGACAATCTGGGTGAACCTGATATCTTTTATTAAACCAACTTAAATAGTTGGAAAAAAAAATTTTAAGCAAGCTTTCAGGTTCAAAACCCCTTTTTTCCCCAACTTTTTAAGTTGGTCTAATAAGAGATATCAGATTCACCCAAAGAACCTTGTCTGCCCGTGTCCTTAGATGAACACGGCTGCAACCTACACCCCTTTAAAAAGTACGCCTTGCTTTTCTAAAACTGAAGTCTTTTGCAGGATTTTTTTAAGATAACAGCATTGTTTATTCCCTCATTTAAGTTTTATAAGGTCCATTTTTGCAAAAGACAGTAGACATCAATGAAGGCAGTTGTGGCTGCCTATAAGTTCATCACGGGGGCACAGAAGGGAATTGGTGAGGTTTTATTCATCAAGGCGCCCCCGGGGGTTACAAGAAATAATGGCCACAAGCTAGCAGAGAGCAGATTTAGACTGGACATTAGGAAGAACTTCTTCACAGTTCGAGTGGCCAAGGTCTGGAACGGGCTCCCAAGGGAGGTGGTGCTCTCCCCTACCCTGGGGGTCTTCAAGAGGAGGTTGGATAAGCATCTAGCTGGGGTCATCTAGACCCAGCACTCTTCCCTGCCTATGCAGGGGGTCGGACTCGATGATCTATTGAGGTCCCTTCCGACCCTAACATCTATGAATCTATGAAATGCCCTCCAGGTTCTCTGTGGACCTCAGCACCACCCTGAAGCTGGGTTTGCAGGTCTGGATCCCCTGTGGGGAGCAACACCTCTAGCAGTTTTATGAAAGAGACACCTGGGTGTGGGAACGTGGAGCCAACGTTGCCAAGTCTTGGGAAAAAAAGTGGCACTGCTTTTTTTTAAAAAGCTCCAAACAAGTCCAACCCACTTCCAAGATAAAGTAGTGGAGGTGCTTATGAACCCATGAATCTCAAAAAAGTAAAGTAACTTATAAGAAGTGGAATTGGGCTTGTGTTTTTAAGTGGAATTAGCAACACTGAGCAGCCTCAACATGAGGTTGGACAGCCACTTGTTGCGGGTGATCTGGGCGTAGCTATGCCTGTGTTGTGCTAGGGGTCCTTCCCAGGCTTCTAGGCTTTGCTGGTTGCCACATGCAGCTGGGTGGGATTCCTGCCCCCCATCCACTTCTGCTACATGTGTCAGGGGGTTTTCTGTTTTTAATCCTTCCTCCGAGTCATTGGATGCACTGAGCTGTGCTGAGACTTCCTGGATAGGCTAGGACAGGCCTCTACATAAAAAAAGTAGCAGTGATGATGAGTTACACTATAACTGCTACTCTTATTATTATGTCTGGCAGTGTTATTTATCACTATAATATAAATACCAATAATAATCCTATTGCTATAACTACCGCTCTAATGAAAATAGTAGAGGTGCATCGATACATTAGTCCTGTATCAGACTGGCACCGATATAAGGAAAATTTACTGTCGGCTTTTTTTGGCTGATAATGTGGCTGATAATTGCTTCATACAGGCAGCCAGGAGTGCAGACTGGCAGCGTAGAGAGCAGCTGGGTCCAGTTGGTAACTGTTTTGGGGGAAGGCACACTGAGGCCCCTGCGGTCAGGAAAGCAGTGGGACTCAGGCAGGGGCAGGTGCTGCCCAGCTAGGGTGGGAAGATGGGGTGACTTCTGCCTGGCGGGGAGTCCAAGCGGGGTGCGTGCCCCAAGATCTGCATGCCTGGTGAGGGCAGGCTCACGCTGCCAGCTAGAGTTGGAGCAGTGCCAAACTCTTCCTGGCTGGTGCAATGACTGTGATCCAGCTGGACAGCCCTGCCTTAGGGAAACCTACTCCTCTGGCCCCTGAGAAGCATTCCTGAAGACCTGCCTGGCCCCAGCAAAGCCAGGGGCCTGGGCTGATCCACACTACAGAACATGGGACATTGAGCAGAACCAGGTCTGGAGCAGGCCCTGCCTCTGCCCAAGAAGTTGTCTCAGGAAAGCTGAGGGAAATACGCAGGCCCTCCTCTGCTTCTCCTCTCCTTCCCAGCCCTCAATCCCCAGGTTTTTAGGTCCCCACCTATATGAGAGATCCTGCATTGATGTTGGGTGCTTGAGCTCGGGATGTTGTTGCCAACGCTGGGAAATAAAGCGGCTGGGTTTGCTGAGCGGGGAGAAGAGGGCTGGAAAGCATGATGTCTAGAGTAAGCCATGGCCTGTTGTGGTGCCGGGCAAAACTTGGGGGCAGGTGTGGTACAGCAGCTGCAAGGCTGAAGTGGGCTGTCAGGGGACTTGAGGGCTCCGTGCTGTAGAAACTGCAAACAGCAGGGGCAGAGGAGGCAAAACCAGTGTAAATGCATCTGAGGGGTTGATGCTGTGGTGCAGAAGAGGTACCTGAGGCTCAAAGATGCACCTGAACCAAAGGAGGAAGTCCAAGCTGGGCAGGAGATGGTTTCCCCTCAGCCCTATTCTTGTCACAAAATGTGTTAAAAAGAAGCACCCGTCCAGTGTGGGAGTCTTCTCTGCGCTTGGATCATCTTCTGCCTGAGGTAGAAGAAATGAAAGAAGCAGGTATTAGCAAGAATCAAGATGGAGCCTCTTGTCAGCCCCCGTCCAACGCCAGTAAGGTTTCATGCTCCGGCTGGGGGCAGAGGACACCCTGAGTGGGTTTGGATCCATTTATTGCTCTATATCCCCATGGGCCATGCTCTGGAGAACAAGGAGCCCTCTCATTCAAGTCATTCTTGCTTCCTTCCATCTTCTGTTATCTCTGCCCACAAGCATGAGGCAGGGCACTGCAAGAGCTCCTGGTATCCACTGCTGATTGAGGCCTACACTGGCACCTAATGTGACATTAGGCATATACATACATCTCTACATACATGCACACGTTATTATGCACCTACACAAATATACATATATGCTGCCACACCCTCCAACCTGCACTTACTGCAGCATCTCGGCTGTCCATAATAGGTAAGATAACCCAAATGGGGCCCAATTGTAACAACAGACAGGAGGTGATGTACCTCCCTCAGGTTCCTTTGAGCTTCCTCCAGTATAGCCCTTGCCCTCCATGCCCTGGCCCATATTTTCCATTGGTCCAGGACTCGGTCAAACAACATGCACTGCACTCGTGGTTCAAGCCACCGAAGGATATCCTCCAGCTCCAACAAATCCATGTACATCTTGAAAAACAAAACTCGTCCCCTCGCTTTTTGTCCTACTTCAAACCCATGCAGGTCTTCCCAATCTGCAACTTCCCTATAACAGTGCCAAAAGGCTTCATACGCCTCCCTCCACCAGAAAGTCACATTCCAATGTTTAAAATTGTCAAACGCCACTAACACAGCTCAGGTCTTTGAGGTCGACTTGAGGCGGCTCATAAAGGCCGCCTGAGACAGTGTAGCAGATCCCTTCACTCCTTCCTTCGATAAAGTAGCTTTCACTCTCAATTTCACTGTCCGTCTGGGGTCTCCTTCCCCCACAGCTGATACCCTGGCTTGTCCTGAGTGATGCCTCCTCTTCCATGCTATCTCCCCAGCTGCATGCCCCATCCTCTGATCCTCCTGGCCTCTTGCCATCACCATCTATCTTCTTTGCTGTCTTCTGCATCAGGTTGTCTGCCCCCATCACCGACCTGCCTTGACATCCCACAAGGGTCCACAGCCCCACCTCCTCCGACGAACCCACTGCATACTCACCACTTGCTGTCTACCTCATCTGAACAGCTGACGTTCCAGCTTCATTCAATCTCACCATCTCAGCCTTGGCTCTAGTCAATCACTGCCTCCTCTCCTCCTCCATCGCTGTGACCTCCTGAGGCCTAACGTGTGGAGTGTGGCCGGAGGGAGCTGCTACTGGAGGCTGCAGGAGGAGGCTGTGCCAGCGGAGGAGCTCCCGTTTTACCTCAGCTGGCCCTGCTCCCCCCCACACCCAGCCCCACAGTCAATCGGTGCATGCGCAGTTGGGCAAAAGCATTAGGGACAAACAGACAAACAAAGCCCTTTATTATATTAGATATGTGTGTGTGTGTGCATATGTATCTGTGTGGATGTGTGTGTATGCATATATATGCATATGCATGTGTGTATATGTTACGGGGTGTAAGTTGTAACCATGTTGGGCTAAGGACACAGGCAGACAAGGTTCTTTGGGTGAATCTGATGTCTTTTATTAGACCAACTTCAATAGTTGGAAAAAAAATTCTTAGCAAGCTTTTGGGTTTAAAAACCCTTCATCAGGCTGAGGAAGCATCTGCAGTTGGTGTGTGCTTTTCCTGGATGGAATAAATAGTAAAAAAGCAAGAGGCTGGTATGCATGCAAGACAAGCAGTCAGTGAAGGTATAAATTGAGGAGTCAGTGGGTGAGAGAGAGGCTGGGGGTGGGGGAGAAGGGGGTGAATGTAGCAGTAGAATAGTGGAGAGATACCTGGGGAGTCAGAAGTCAGGCAGGTTATAATGTGTCGTAAATCCAACGTCTATATTTAGTCCATGATGTTTTGTATCCAGGAAGTTGATGAAGTGAAGTTTCACAGTTTCATAGTCGGTCGGGTCGGAAGGGACCTGAGCAGATCATCAAGTCCGACCCCTGCCGTGTTACATGGGCAGAAAAGAATGCTGGGGTCAAACAACCCCGGCTAGGTGATTATCTAGTCGCCTTTCGAAGACCCCCAGGGTATAGGCTCGTCTCTGGGACGTGTATTGTAAGTTCACTGATTCCTCAATTTACATCTTCACTGA
>NW_005842917.1:154372-155019 GCF_000455745.1 Alligator sinensis
AGATGCAGACATGGGAAGGGGTGGGAGTGGGGCAGTACTGAGAGCAGGGTGGGACCCAGAGCACCAGGGATGGTGGGGGAGTGATGGGGAGGGAGGTAGAGCTGAGCCGGACCCAGAGCGGCGGGCAGGGGGAACAGTGGGTCCGGACCCTGAGTGGTGGGGGGCAAAGGGAGAGAGAGCAGGGCTAAACACAGCGGGGATAGTGCGGGGCCAGACGCGACGGGGTTGGGGGGAAAGCAGATCTGACCTTGAGTGGTGGAGGGGAGGGGGTACAGCAGGGCTGGACCTGGAGCAGTGTGGAGGGATGGGGGTGAAACAGGCCAGACCTGGAGCAGCAGGGGAGGAACGGGACCAGACCCAGACCGTGGAGGGGGGAGGGGAGGTAGAGCGACCCAAATGGGTGAAGGAGCACGGGACCAGACGTGGGAGGGCTAAAGCAGGGCCAGATCTGGAGTTGCGCGGGGCAGTGGGGTAGAGCAGGGCCAGACCCTGAGTGCGGCAGGGAGGGTCAGGGTGGGGGTGGAGCGGGGCCAGACCTGGAGTTGCAGCAGGGAGGGGGAGTAGATCGGACCCAGACCCGGAGCGGCAGGAGGGAGGGTGGCTAGAGCAGGGCCAGACCCAGAGTGGTGTGGGGGTGGGCAGTGGGG
>NW_005842917.1:155496-157580 GCF_000455745.1 Alligator sinensis
AGGGTGGAGCAGAGACAGCCCCGGAGCGGGAGTGGGGGGGCAGAATGGGGCCGTACCTGGAGCAGCGGGATGAAAGTGTGGGCACAGGGGCATGGGGCCAGACTCAGGGCTCCATTCCTGCCCACCCCCTCATCATTCTTGACAGGCAATTTGCTAGTTTATATATAAAGAGAGAAGGGGAGAGATGGGGAGAAGCAAAGGGACAGACAGACAGGAACAGACTGACAGACCTGGGTCCATCTACTATTGGCAGAGCTGTGGGAGCTGGGCCAGGGGAAGCCACTGAAGCCCAGACAGAGCATGTGTGTGTGTGTACATATGTGTGCAGCAAAGGAAGGGAGATCCAAGAAATTACAATCAGTTTAAGCTCAATCCCTGGAAAGATCTTCAAGAAAATTATCAAAGAATACATTGGTAGCAGGCTGACAGAAGGCACCATCCTGAGAGACAGCCAACATGGCTATGTTACAGGTAGGTCATGCCTGGCCAACCTCATCTCCTCCTATGACCAGGTGATATGTCACCTGGACAAGGGGAGAGAGATTGATATCATATATTTGGATGGGGGGCGAAGTTAATGTCATATACTTGGATTTTAAAAAAGCCTTTGACATGGTCTCCCATATTGTCCTCATGGCAAAATTGGGGAACTGTGGCCTTGACATCCTCATGGTCCGATGGCTGGGGACCTGGCTCCGTGGTCGGACCCAGAGAGCGGTGATCAATGGAACGGAGTCAATGTGGCGCATGGTGATCAGTGGCATCTCTCAGGGTTCAGTACTTTTTCATATATTTATTTAAGATCTAGATTCGGGTGTCAGTAATGGACTGGCTAAGTTTGCAAATGACATCAAACTGTGGGGGAGCCTGGTTACACTGGAGGATGGGCTGAGGATTCATGCGGACTTGGACAGGCTCGCAAGGTGGGTGGAGGAAAACTTGATGGCCTTCAATGTAGAGAAATGCAAGGTGCTCCACCTCGGGAGAAAGAACCCGCATCACACTGATAGGTTTAGCAGTGCTTCACTCACTAGCACCACGTCTGGAAGAGATTCGGGGGTCGTGATTGATCACAAGATGAGTAGGAGCCACCAGTGCGATGCCACAGCCAGCAAAGCAAATAAAACCATGGCTTGCATCAACCAATGCACCTGACACAAGACCCAGGATATCATTCTCCCATTCTACTCGGGCTCGGTGAGGCCGCAGCTGGAGTGCTGCACCCAGTTCCGGGCTCCGCACTTTCAGAAGGACGTGGAGAAGCTCGAGAGCGTCCAGAGGAGAGGCAGGCGCGTGACCAGAGGGCAGGAGCACCGGCCTTATGAAGAGAGGCTGAGAGACACGGGGCTCTTCAGCTTGGAGAAGTGCAGGCTCAGGGGCAGCCCGCAAGCACATGGGGCGTGCATCAGGACCTGGGAGAACGTCTGTTCACCAGGGCACCGCGAGGGGAGACAAGGTCCGAGGGTCACAAACCGCGGGAAGACGGTTTAATCGGGACATGAGGGAAAACTTCTTCATGGTCCGGGTCTCCAGAGTCCGGAGCAGACTCCCGCGGAAGCGGGCAAGCGCCTACTCCGGACACCTCCACGTTGTGTTGGGACGCTGATCTTGCTGGGGCATCTGACCTCGGCTGACCTCCTGCCCCTTGGGCAGGGACTGGACCTGATCAGCAGGTCAGCAAAAGCCTTACAGACAAACGGAATAAGACTTTTCTTATATTAGATTATATTAAAGGCATGTATGTATTAGTAAGTGCATATGGGGGTGCAGTTACTGCTGATGCTGGTGACTCGCAGACGCCGGCACCCCCCGTCCCGTCCCGTCCCGTCCCGCTGGGGCTGGCACGGGGATGACTTCGGGCAGGACTCACTGCGCATGCCCAGGCCGGGAGCAGAGGCGGAGCAGTCACTGCGCAGGCGCCGCAGGGCCGAGGCGGGAAGGGCGAGCGAGCTCAGGTGGGACCAGGGTGAGCGCTGGGGGGGGCAGGAGTGCGGGGGCTCCTGGACCAACCCCGGTCCTGCCTGTGCCGGGGCTGCGGGGAGGGTCGGGGTCGGGGCAGGGGCGGGGCCGGCTCTCCAGGAGGG
>NW_005842917.1:158763-162859 GCF_000455745.1 Alligator sinensis
CACCCCTGGGTGTCATGGTCCAGCCTGCAGAGAGGTGTTGCGCAGAGGGATTGTGGAGAGGGTGGCGGGGGCTGGAGGCAGCTGGACCAAGAGACAGTGATGGGGTAACGCTTGTGCCTGCAGCTCCAGGAGGCCTTTGAGGACGTGGCTGTGTATTTCACACGGGAGGAGTGGGAGCTGCTGGAAGACGCACAGAAGGGGCTTTACCGGGACCAGATGCTGAGGAACTGGCGAGCCCTCGTTTCCCTGGGTAACGCTGTTTCCTGCTTCTCCCTGCAGCCGTGTCAGCGCTGACATTTATCGTCTCCCTGCATTTCGGCACTCTCCTCCTCCAACTTTTGCCGGGGGGGTTGAAATCCACATCCTCCCCATGGCTCCATGTGTGATCATGCATCTCTCATGTTTCACACCAACATTTCCTGCTCTGTTCGATCTGGCCGCCTTCACCTGAGTCTTCCCCATTCTTGTAACCCACAGTGCTTCCATATCCAGCTAAGTCTTGGCGAGTACATCTCCCTTCCTCTTCTCAGCATGGTTGTGTCATCTCCAGTTCATTGGGTAGAAAAATTCACTGCCAGCTGTTCCACGGGGAATGGTTCCGATTTCTTACCTGTCCCACCTGGCATGTCCTGGCCCACATGTCTAACAGTCCAAGCATGCTCAGTCAGTGCTGTTTAATGGAAGTCTTATCAGCCCCTGCCGCTACCATCCCTGGGATTCGCATTTCCTTGACTCCATATCTAGTGACTGGTGCATGTTCGACGGAATCTGGGTACTTCTATCTTCGCATCCCTAGAAGCTTCTGCCCATGTTCCTTCCTACAGTCTTCATCTCCACAGGCTCTGGCTTGGCTGTGTTTGCTTGGAGACCTGCTCCCAAGCTTGCTCTGCTGTTTACAGAAGTTGTCGTTTCCTCCTCCCAACATCCCTCTGCATACCTGATGCCCATCATGGTGATAAAAAGAGGTGGGGTCGGTGCAGGACTGGTGAAAATGGGTTGTCATTTCCAAAGGGTCTCCGATACAGGGGTTTTCTGGCTTGTGGGCAAGGCTGAGGGACTTACCTTGTACCGGGTAAATTTGCTTTTCTAGTGCTTTCTTTTTCCTCCAGTTCCCCTGAAGGACTTCCTTTGGAAAGGGCTCCAAGGGTTTTAGTTGCCCAGGAAAGGCCATGGTGACCATATCTACATTATTAGCTTTCATGTACTGCAAAAGGTGTCTCCTTCTGCCTTCTCTTGTCCATATCAGGGACTCCCAGCACCTTTGTTTCAAACCCTGCAGGATTTCCTAGCTTGTGTGCTCATCTCCCCTCTGGCATGATCCTCCCACTGGATGGGATGATTGCTTTTGTTGCTACTGCAGATATAAAATCTTCCCTTCCTCTGCTCTGTTGAGGAATGACCCTGTCTCCCAGAAGAAGTGTCATGATCAGCCATCTGTCCTGGATTCTGTTCACTGCTGCCAGGCCTCACTCTAAATGTTCTCAGAGAAGAAACTCACTTCCATTCCTTTGCCTGGAATGAAACTGATAAGACAGATCTTATCCAGTCACCAGTGTGTCCAGTGTCTCTTCATTTTGGTTCCTTGTAAATAGTGAAACTTCTCCTTTCCACTCTTTAGCACATCACATATCACTGCATCTCCAGCCCCTGTCCCTGGGAACGCTCTCAGTTTCACACTTGTTTTATACCTCAAAGTGGTCGGTACTTTTTTTTCCTATAATCATCCTCCCACCACCTGGGTGACAAAGGCTGTTGTCTATCAGTGCCTGCTCTTTCATTTTAAAAGCCAACCCTTCCTTGTCATTCCAGGCCCTTGTTGAATCCTTTAGTGCATTGGATCCATTCCCCAAATCCCAGTTGGTTATTTGCCATCCAGTACCCAGTCATGAATGCTTTTTAACTACTGCCCCGAACAGGATATCGAGGTCCCGCCCCTGACTTAATCCGCCGCATTACACGAGGCCAGGAGGAGCTCTGGGTCTGTGATGAAGAGAACCGGGGGGACATCTCAAGGTCGGAGGACCTGTTGCCAGGTGAGTTGTGGCTGTCCCGTCCCCTGACTCCCCTCTCAGAAATGCTCCAGGGCCACAGTGACAGGGGTTCATAGGGGAAATGTGCACCTCTCTCACCCACAGCACTTGGGGTTTGGCAGAAGACCTTGTTTTCTTAAATCATAAGTGCCAAGATCCAGTCGTGCTCTCAGACCCATTGCAACAGAGGGAATAGAATTGCTAACTTAGAGTTTCTCTTCCCTGTGCAGGAGGCACCTGGCTGCTGAGCAGGTCTGAGAAGCAGAGTCCTGAAGAAGGGCCCGCAACCCTGGAGCCAACCAATACTAACGAAGGGAGTTTTGGCAATACGGAATCCCTGACACCTCATTGTGGGAATAGCGTCATCCAGTGCTCCCACCTGGCCCAGCACCAACTCACCCACACAGGAAAGAAGCCGTATCAGTGCTCTGTGTGTGGGAGGAGCTTCACCGGGCCCTCCTACCTGGCCCAGCACCAGCGTATACACACAGAGGATAAGCCACATCAGTGCTCTGTGTGTGGGAAGGGCTTCGTCCAATCCTCCCACCTGGCTGTGCACCGGCGCATCCACGAAGTGAAGAAAACATATCAGTGCTCTGATTGTGGGAAGACCTTCATCAGTTTCTCCCGTCTGGCACGACACCAGCTCGTCCATACAGGGGACAGGCCATATCGGTGCTCTGTGTGTGGGAAGGGCTTCACCCAGTCCTCCGACCTGTCCATCCACCAGCGCTTCCACACAGGAGAGAAGCTACATCAGTGCTCTGTGTGTGGGAAGAGCTTCCCCCGGGCCTCCCACCTGGTGCGGCACCAACTCATCCACACTGGGGAAAAGCCACATCAGTGCTCTCTGTGTGGGAGGAGCTTCACCAATTCATCCCACCTGGCCCGGCACCAACGCATCCACACAGGGGAGAAGCCACATCAGCACCCTGTGTATGGGAAGAGCATCACCAGTTCATCCTACCTGGCCTACCACCAACACATCCACAGAGGGGAGAAGCCACATGAGTGCTGTGTGTGTGGGAAGAGCTTCACACAGTCCTCCCACCTGGCCCAGCACCAGCGTATCCTCACAAGGGAGAAGCCACATCAGTGCTCTATGTGTGGGAAGACCTTCACTCATTTCCCCGACCTGGACATGAACCAACGAATCCTCACAGGGGAGAAGCCTTATCAGTGCTCCATGTGTACAAAGAGCTTCAGCCGTCCCTCCTATCTGGCCCTGCACCAGCGCATCCATAAAAGGAAGGAGCCATATCGGTGCTCTGAGTGTGGGAAGAGCTTTACTCAGTCCTCCCACCTGGCCCAGCACCAGCATAGCCACACAGGGGAGAAGCCACATCAATGCTCTGTGTGTGGGAAGAGCTTCACCATTTCCTCCCACCTTGCCATCCACCATGACATTCACACACAAGAGAAGGATTATCAGTGCTCTGTGTGTGGGAAGTGCTTCACCTATTCTTCCAATTTGGTATGACACCAGCATATCCACACAGAGGAAAAGCCATGTTAGTGCTGTGTGTGTGGGAAGAGCTTCACCCAGTCCTCCAGCCTGGCCAGTCACCAGCGTATTCACACAGGGGAGAAGGCACATCAGTGCTCAGAGTGTGGGAAGAGAGTCAGTCAGTCCTCCCACCTGGCCGGAAACCCATGCATCCACACGGGAGAAATTACATCGGGCATCTGTGTGAGAGGATAGCTTCCATGAATCATCCCCGCTGGCCAAACATCAATACCTTGGAGCATCCATAATTCTGCCAGCAGGGCAAAGAGGGCTTATGGATGTCTACGTGCTCAGCTCCTGCCAGTGGCTGCATTCAGGCAAACAGCCCCCTGCTCCTGCAATGCAGAAAGAGTTCAAGCAGCCTTTGGGCCATGTAGGACACTGCAGAACCTAAAGGATCCAGTTGCATGTCCCTGGGGTTCGATTGGGGGAGGAAGGGCTAAATAGGAAACATCTAAGAAGAGACCAGCCCAGACATTGGGGGAACCTGTGAGGGGATGATCTTTATATCAGTGTTGAAGCCTGTTCCTTCCACATTGTTCTCTAAAAGCAGCTAGTC
>NW_005842917.1:162890-170490 GCF_000455745.1 Alligator sinensis
CCCCCTCCTAGGGAGAAGTGCCTTCCCAATAGGGTACCCCCCACAAGACAGCGCCTGTCCTTGGCCAACTCACTTGCCTGTCGGGTCTGCAAGGAGCTGCTGCTGCCACCCCCTGAGCTCAGTCTGTCAGGTTTTGCTTCTTAGCCTCTCTCCAGAGCTCTGTACCCCTGGGTGCCTGCTGCTCCCCTGCCCTCTGCAGCACTCTGTAATGCAGTCTACACTCAGAAAACCCTGGCACTGGACATTATATCCCTGTGGCTGGGTAGTCTGCCCTCTCCAGAGCTGAGAGTTAGGAACCAACCAAGGCCCAGAACCCTTCCACGGGCAGGTCTCCCTGTCACTTCTGAGCCTGTTCCCTTTGCCAAGGTTCCACTGTGCCAAGGATTAACTGGGCTTTTGCAAACCATTAGGTGCAGGATTTGGTCACACTTGAGGCCTCACTCCCATACTGCTATGCAGCAAGGACCCTGAACTTTGGAAGGAGCCTGTGGCCAGGGGACAGTTAAGTGCCTTTTCTGGGGGAAATGCGGGAAGGGGGAAAGGAGGTACAGCCTGTGGCAGGTCCAACCTCTCCTGTGAAAGGGTGGGAAGTGTATGAGGACATCTTCGTGAAATGCAGCATGTTGTTACTTGGGGTATGTTCCCTGATTACTAGTATCCCAATACATCGTGTCCCTTGGGGAGGAACTTGCTTTGGCTTCTTTTGTATGTATCCAGATAAAATGTAAGGTGCCAGAGACAGCCTGGGGGTAACGCCCTGGGTTCCTGCTCCAGCTCTGGCAGCACTGCCCCCCCCCCATGGCCCTCCCAAACAGCCTTGGGTGGCAGGAGAGAGACAGGTCCTTCTGGAGCATGGGCCAGCTGGAAAGGCAGACTGGGAGATCTGCTTGGTTTGAGGGTGCAACACTCAGCCCCTGCTCATCTGACTGGAAGCCACCCACAGCTCAAGCTGCCTCTGTCTCCTCGCTACACAGAGAAACCGGACCCAGGGCAGAGTTGACACGTGGGTGCAAATACACGCTAGAATCACACGGCCCCTTTCGGCTTCTGGTCCAGGGAAGCTTGCTGCCTCTCTTGCCCAACGCCAAATCCCATCCAGGTTCTTCATGGACCTCAGCCCCACCCCAAATCTAGGTTTGCAGGGCTGGATCCCCTGTGGGGAGTGACACTTCTAAAAGTTTCTTGAAAGACACACCTGGGTGTCGGGGCATGGTGCCAGTGTTGCCCAGTCTCGAGAGGGAAAAAAAAGCAGCACTGACTTTAAAAACCAGACCAACTCATTTCAAAGATAAAGGAGTGGTGGTACTTATCAACCTGTCACTTGGTTGGACGGCCATTAGTTGTGGGTAGCTATCCCTATGGGGTTGAACCCAGGCTTCTAGGCTTTGCTGGTTGTCACATGGAGTTGAGTGAGAATCCTCCCCCCGCCCCCTTCTGCTACATGGGTCAGGGGGGTTTCCTGTTTTTAAACCTTCCTCTGAGGAATTGAGTGTGTAAGCTGTACTGAGCCTTTCTGGATAGGCTGGGACAGGCCTCTGCATAAGACTAGTAGGAGTCATGAGCATTGCTATCACCGCTACTATTATTACTATGCTTGTTGGTGTTAACCCCAAAGATGAGCAGCTCCAGTAAGCCTGTCAGCTGAGCAACAGCTGTGCGCAATGAGGGGAGGACCCCAAGCCACTGTGAGGGACATACCTGTATCTTCAGGATTACAAACCTAGAGGAGGTGATGGCTCCCACAGGGAGGAAGTAAAAGTACATGGGAGGACCATCATTGGGGAAGTGGAATCAGGGGCCAGTGTGTCATTGATTAAGATATAGTCTTTGGAAAGACCCTGACCATCAAAGGGGTGGGGCACCAGCCATTTGAGGTACAGGTAGCAAGTCTCCCCATTGAGTGGAGGGGCCTGATCAGTCAGTGGCAGAGAAAAGTCCAGTGGAGGAAGGGGCACCCCTTAGGGAAGCACCGGAGCTTCCCACTGATTGCTTAGCTGGGCAAGAGGAGTTGAAGCAGGAGGTTCTAGCGAACCCCAGCTTGGAGGAACTCCAATGGGGACCTGAAGCAAGAAACAGAGTTCACCCTGGATCAGTGACAACAGGTAGTCTGGGATAAGGGACTCCTTTATCACTATGGGTGCCTAGGAACCATGCCGTGTCCTGCAAGCCCTATTGCCAGCTCATGGTGCCACATCAATTCAGGCAACAGCTGCCCACCATGGCTCAGAATCTACCCTGTGCTGGTCACATGGGCATGGGCATGGGCTGGACTCGCCAGCAGCTGCTGGTAAACTTGTATTGGCCCAGGCTAGCCCAGCATGTGATGGATTATTGCAGATCTTGTGAGATGTGCCAGTGGACAGGTAAGAGGGGATAAGAGAAAAGCTCACTTGCAGCCCTTCCCTGTTGTTGATGAGGACTTCCAAAGACAGGATAGACGTTTTGGGCCCTCTGAGGCATAAGACTCAGAGAGGGAATAAGTATATCTTAACTTGTGGGGTTTGTAATGCGGTATCCAGAGGCAGTTGCCCTACACTTCATGGAGGCCCCCGTGGTCGCTGACGCCCTAACACATGAAAACCCCAAATTGTGTTCTGTGTGTATTGTCATTATAGTTAGTTTGATCATTTGTGTGGTTCTCTTTAGGTGATGAAAAGCCTTCCTAGACATGGGGATGCCAATGCCCACAGCTCTGAAACTGGCCATTTGTACAGTTTTATAGAGGAGAGTCCAGTTTTCTGGTCCTCTGTCCTCTATTGATATGAAACCAGATGTCCTCTATTTTTCAGCGCTTGGCACCACCCCTGCCACCACCGCTGTGGCTGCCTGCGGGAGCTCCCCACTCACCGCCACCACCGCCTGCAGGAGCTCGCTGTGTCCCACCAGCCACGAGAGGCACGCAATGTTCATAGCGGTGGGGACAGTTGCATAAATGCAACTCTCCTCTATTCTCGAGGTACCTCGATGGCCACCCTAGGTGGGGCCCTGCCAGGCCCATGCAGCCCCACAGGGATAGGGTGCAGTCTCCCTGCCCTGACCGCAAGGGGACTTTGCTTCGCCTCTATGCACACTGGGCACAGCATGAGTGGGGTGGAGCCCCCGGGCTCTGGGAACAACCACATGTGGTGCTTGGGGCTGATCTAGCTGGGAGGCAGCAGCAAAGCCACCCTGCACAGTACCTGCCCCATCCCCTTGAGGGCAACTGTAGATGGGCTGGACTAGACTGCAGCCCACACAAGTCAGCGCAGCTGTTCCAGGGAGCTTCTATGGCCAGGCCCTTGGGCCAGGGGCAGTTCCACTCTACATATACTGTACCCAGCACACAGGAAAGCTAAGTCTGGAGCTGCAAGCACCACGAGCTTGGCTTCCTGCCCAAGCCAGGCGGCGTCCCCTTTCGAGCAGGGCAGGCCGGTTGCTGTTACCTTTCAGATCCATGTTCTTGGGGAGCCCTGGCACAGGATGCAGCCTGTCTGACTCACAAAAAATTCCCTACCCCCTCCCCTCCTCTCCCTGAACAAGAACTGATTAGGAAAGACAATGAAGATGCAGTGGGAGACACACCTAAGACCCTCCAGATCAGGGTGACAAGAGTGAAACAACTGCCCTAGGTCTCATTTGCATCCCAGATGGAACCAGGTGACAATTCATTCACAAGGGAGATGGAAGCCTGAAGCAAAGGCCGCAGTGAATTCTGGGACCAGAGAAGCAGGGGAGCGTGGCATGATGGGGAATCCGTGCTCCAAATGCTAATCAACCCACATCTACGCACACCCAGCTCAGCATTTATCAGACCAATTCTAATCTGGATTTACAAAGGACGCCCCCCGCAACCAGAACTAGGTAGAAGTAACGTTTACTAGGCATCTCAGGCCCTACATTCCCTGGTCCCACTATGGGAAGTCTATTTAAACTTGATTGACTAAAACTTGGTTGCCGGGTTAGGGAATGCTGAGGCAAGAGACCGAGTCCGAGGGGGTATGGGCAACATCTGAACAATGGTAAAGGGTTCATCACAGCGTCCAGCCCGTTGGAGCCCTGACCACAAATGCTGTCATACTTTTCCTAAAATAACTGGTGGAAGTCCTCCCCGCCAAGTTTATGAACATTTCAGTAAACCCCTTAAGTCTGACTACAGTAAGATTTGGAATATATGCTAAGCTGAGGCTTGTTCACAACAGGTAAAAATAAAAAGCCCTGACGCTGCAAGCTATCTATTGCTTCTGAAGAAACAATGAGGTATCCCATCCAGTATATCTGCTATTCATAGGAATTTCAAGCTGGCTCCTAAGTGTCTGGTTACTCCTTAAAAACCTTATGTTTTTCCTGGTTGTTAATCAGTTTCTTGAGATGTTCCAAACCAGATAACCCCTTGTCAAGAGAAAAGACAATTATTTCCACTATTAAAAGAATACTTTGAAGAAGGTGACCCGAGGGTATAACAATCTGTAAAATCAGCAAGCAAGTGTGCTTCAAGAGAAGAAATCTCTCTGACACCATCTGCTGTTGTTCTTGAGAAGCTGGAAGAAACAGATCGTCTCCCTTCAAGGATCGTGCTGAGAACTTTACCTGTCAGCAAACATTTTTTTTTTTTTTATAAAACATTTTATTAGAAAACAGACCATAGTAAACAAGCTCAAAACGACCCCCAACAGAGGCCTCACAAAAGGTAGTACAACATAAGACTTCAAAATTAACATAATAAACACATCGGAATTGATATCATATTGTCCGTCATCTCATTTCTACACAGTATATACAAAACATCCCTGAGTATTGTCTATCAAACACATATTACACATGTCGTGTCAGTCATCCTGTACTTTCCCATAAAAAGAAAAAGGAAACACCGTGTGCAATGCAGGTCCCTTCTGTTGTCCCTATCCCATATGCACCCCTCCCCAGCCTTTTCTACCCACAAAGGCTGAATCTTAGTTTAGCCTATACCTGTGCGGGGCTGAAACAACCCCCTGAAGTCCAGCCCTTGCCAGAACTTTTCATCCCTCCTTCTTTCGTATTACTTTCTCTGGCTCCATAGAAGTGCAGCTCGTGTATTGCTAACTGCTAACCTGTCAGCAAGCAACCCGAGTGCCTTGGACTGGTGAGACCCCAGCTCTCGCTCTCTCTTATCTCTGTAGCATAGATTTCTGAACCTGAACTGTATTAGTTAAGCTTGAGCTAAGTTTCCCCAAATACTTAGTGAACCCAGGGTAGTATTGTAATTGTTTGTGCTTGTTTTCCCTTGCATGTCTATTATTACTAGTACCATTATATATTTCATATACTTACCAATAAATAGCTTTTCTAGTCAAACTGGTAGTAACTGGGTGTATGTTTCCTTCTCTGCTTTCCTTCCCCACTTGCTCTGCAGCAACACTTCTTTTACCTAAGCCAAAGATCCCTGTGAAGCCCAGAAATACTGTGGGGCCTGCTTATCAAGAGGCTACCACTACTAGGACAGTTAGGACAAAAGATTGGGACGTGCTGAGTTTGCAACACATAAGGGGATCAGCTTGTACAGGCTGGGTGGCTCCGTTTGGCTCAGACGGGCCCCCAGTTTGGCTCAGACGTGCCCTAATTAATTGAATGCTGGCCCGTGCGGGTGTCAGCTGGACACCCAGCCGGATTCAGAGAGCTTCTGTTCACCCGTGTGCTTGTGTCTGACTGCGGTTTATTGTTACCTTAATGAACTGATACCTGGCATATGAGACTGTCAGCCTGTCCATGCTGATCAACCCGGCCGGGTCAGGAGTGTCACGTTAATTTGGGTGTGTTTGTGTGTATGACTGATTTGGTGACTGGAGGGACCCAGCCCCACTGAAACTGAGTCCTGCAATATCTTGGGGGTGAGGACTTGTAGAAGTGAGATACAGCTCCATAAAGAAACACAAGTAACACAAGCAGCACATTGATAGAATTACAAAGACCCTAGAAACGTGTCCCTAATAAATGAGCACACCCCAAAGTGATGGGCAAATCTGGTAACACTATGTCCTATCCCCACAGTAACTTTAAAAAACGTTCTTTGTTTAAACATTTTCCTTGCATATCTCCTGGCATCATGAACGCCTTGTGCCTCCCATCTGCGAGAGCAAAGTGATGGTTACATAATGAACTGGTGAATCGCACCATAAGCTTAGACTGGCAACAGGATCAAAGTAACGATCACATGATAAATGTGACTGTCTAGCAGTGAAAAGAATCGACCAGCCATGAAGTCAGTGCTTGAAGATATGTAACAACTCTACGGCTGGTTTTGATCTGGCTTTAATTTGAACATGTAGCAGGGCCTGTATCAATTCCTCTGCTCTATACTGCATTGATGAGGCCTCTCCTTGAGTCCTGTGTCCTGTTTTGGGCCCTGCGCTTGAAGAAGGATGTGGAGAGATGGAAAAAGTCCAGCTCAGGGTCACGAATGATCAGGAGCCTGGGAGATGAGCCTGATGAACAGGGATCCTGGTTTCCTCTGTTTAAAAATTGCAACTTCTCTGATTAAAATCCCCCAAATCCGTCACTCACCACCCACAGCCCCTGGACCATGCTGGTGCCCTCGCTCCCCACCCACAGTGCCCCTTATCTCACAGGCCTGCTGGAGGGGGCCCACAGCTGTCAGGGCTACAGGGCCAGGGACCCAGGTCCACAGCCCTTGCCCCCCGCAGCAGCGCCCAAGCCCCGGGGGCCGCCTGTGGGAGGCAGTGGCTGCTGCGCCAGGGCAGCCCAAGGCCCCGGGGGCCGCCGGTGGGAGGCAGTGGCTGCTGCGCCAGGGCAGAGCAGAGCTTGGAGCCTGCCTTGCCCTCCCCTGTGGGCAGCATGGCCAGAGCGAGGCCCATGGGCAGGGGGTGCTGGCTACAAATGACCTACTCCCAGGATCCTTAAAATTCTGGCTTATTAGATGGAATGTGCAAAACTGAGAGAGTTAAAACCCATGAATGCAACCCTTCAAATTATGAGGGGCACTGTCTCTCAAATACCCCCCTCCCCACCCCCAGTCGGGGATGATGCAGCCTTGAGCAGGGGGCTGGACTAGATGTGCCCTTGCGAGGTCCCTTCCGCCCTGCTTTGCTGTGATCTAGTGCCAAGCCAGGGGACCGTCCAGGCCTGTCTCTCACTGAGGACATTACCACCAGCTGCAGATAATAGCTCTGCACACCCAGGCCAGCCTGTGCCTTTGGTCCCAGCCCTTCCTGATTGTGTTGACCCCTATCCTATTCTCTCCTTAACTTGCTCCTTTCCAAACCAGAGGTTGGTGCTCCCTGGGAAAGGAAATCAGTCCCGTATCCAGCAGTGACCCTAAAAAGCCAATAAAATATTGGGCAACATTAAGAAGAGAATAGAAACCAAAGCAGAGAACGTTGTTATGCTATTATACATGTCAGTGGGACTCCCACATCTGAACCCTTGTGCCGTTCTGGTTCCTGCATCTCCAAAAAGGATGCTGTACAATTAGAAGAAGTTCAGAGAAGGGCAGCCCAAAGGATCAGGGGCCTGGAGCTGTTGCCATACCAGGAGAGACTAAAAAGGCTTAGACCCTTCTCCTTGGAAAGCAGAAGGCTGAGTGGGGGTAGGATAGCGGTATGGACCAAATGAACAGGGAACCGTTGTT
>NW_005842917.1:179904-186605 GCF_000455745.1 Alligator sinensis
ATAGGCAGATCACTGTCAAGAGGCAGGGATTTCCATGGGGGATATCTTCTGTTGGACTGCCTGCATGGTTGGGATTGATTTAGGTTCAGGGCATTCATTCTTCAGGAAAGTAATGGTCAAGTATTTGAAGGATTCATTTGTTTGAAGAGGGAGGAGAGAGACTTGAATTGAGAGCACATTTGATACTTATGCTAATTTCTGCCAACAAGTAGCTAATTTACTGTGAAATGATGGGAAATTGTAAAATATTGTAATTAACTGAATCTCAGTTGGTGCCAGGTAAGTGTAAATGGGAATGATATTTAGGAGAGCAGGGTAGGGAGTGTGAAGAGGATAACAAGGTGATCGCAGGTAGCCGGCATGGATTCACCAAGGGCAAATCATGCTTGACCAACATGATTCCTTCCATGATAAGGTGACAGGCTCTGGATGTGGGGAGAGTCATAGATGTGATAGACCTTGACTTTAGCAAGGCTTTTGGAGCCTGTGGTCCCCTCTATACATTACAGGTATCACACAGTTAAATGTTTAATTATCCAATTACCTTAAAACCAGCTAGCTACATGTGCCAAGTAGCTATCACACAATAAAAAGTTCTAACCAGCTAGAAAGTTAAGCCTTAAAAGTGTGTACTAATGTTTTAGCTGGTTGCTACTGAGCTTTAATTTACATGTGTAGCAGGGTCTCCCCTGCGGGGGAGAGCCCCATCAGTTGGCAGGTCTCCTGGCCACAAGGGTGCTTCATGCCCAGCATGAAACTCCTGAGCCCTGGGGATCATGGCTGTGGTCCCCAAGGCTCAGGGGTGTGTGAAAGTCCGGGACCCATGTGGTGTCTCAGTCTTGGCTGTGCCCCGTGCAACATTCTCACTAATGAGCTAACAAATGGAAACTAGAGACAAAAGAGTGTAACATGGTTACATAACTGGAGGGATCATCGCGTAGTCATCAGTGACTCAATGTCTAGTTGAGAGGAGGCATTACCCGGGTTCCCCAGGGGTCTGTTCTGGGTCTGCTGTTGTTCAATATCTTCATTAATGATTTGAATGATGGGAATGCGAGCATGCTTAGCAATTTGTGAATGACCCCAAGTTGGGTGGAGGTGCAGATACTGTGGGCAGGGCTTTGATCCAGAAGGACTTGGTTGGACTGGAGAAATGGTCCTCACTCCAGTGAGATTCGATAAGGACAAGTGCAAAGTCCTGCACTTGGGGTGGAATAATTGCACATGCAAATACAGACGGGGGAATAGCGGGCAGGGTTGCAACGCTGCAGAGAGGGACTTGGGAGTTACAGTGGATGACTAGGAGCCATAAGGGGGTAGCTCTGGTTGCCAAGAGATCTGGGAATTGGGAACAGTTTGCTAAAAACATCAACTCAGCACCCAGCACTTGTCTAAAAGGCAGACAAAATGTTAGGGATTATTAAGAAGCGAACTGTGAGCAAACCAGAAAGTATCAGGATGCCCCTTTATAAATCTATGGTGCCGCCACACCTGGAAGATTGTGCCCAGTTCTGGTTCCCACATCTCAAGCAGGAAATAGAAGTACTAGCAAACGTCCAGAGAAGGGCACCAAGGATGAGTGTCACATGAGAAGAGACTAAAGAGGCCAGGTCGATTTAGTTTAGAAAAGAGATGCTTGAGGGGAGACATGAGGAGGGTTTACAAGATGCTAAAATGGGGAAGAGCAAGTCAATAAGGATTTATTATTTACTCTGTTTTCCAATACAAGAACTAGGGGTCTCAGGATGAAACTAGTAGGGAGTACATTGAAAATGAACATAAGGAAGTTCTTTTCCCCCCAGCAGGACATCAAAACGTGGCGCTCGTTGCCACCAGATGTGGTAGACACTGAGCGTTTAACCAGAGTCACAAAGGGGTTGGACACATTCTTGAAGGAATGGGGCATCTGTAGCTATTGAGCATGGGAGTGAGGGACACAGCCCCAGAATTGCAGCTTCCTAGACCTTAAAGCCTGCAAGTGGGAGAGGAACAACGGGAAAAACCCTGGTCAGCCCCAGCTCACTCTCCCTTCCAGCATCCGCTCTCTGCTGCGGTGACACGAGGTGGACAAGCACCTAGTTGGGGTTGTCTGACCCCAGCACATACAACACAATTTTATTTTAAGAAATACCATAAACATCAAAAACACGATAACTATATATATAAGGAAAGATACTCTAAATGCGCTTCTTTAAAACAATTACAATTACAACTAATTATATAATTTGAACCAGAAAAGTTATTACTATATTATGCTTACAATCCTAGAATTCCAAGAAGCCAAACACCTAGATATGGTTTCATTCCTCAGTAGTACAATTTAATGGGCTGGCCTCAGTAGTATGGTTCAATGGGCTGGCCTCAGCAGTGATAGGAACAAGTCCCCTTCCTTCAGTCCCACTTGGGTGCTCCGCGGCTTCAGTGTGAACTAAGAGATTCGCGTTCACAGAGAGGGTGGTTCAGGTGATTGGTCTGATCCGGCCTACACTTGCGATTCTTCCTTCGTTGTTCTGCAAGTGAGGTTACCTCCAAATTGGGACTATAGGTTACAGTTTTTATTGGGCGAGTTGCCATCTTGGGCCCCTCCTACCCAAAACTGTCACTACTCCCGAATTTGGGCTCGGATCTTACTCAACAGGTTTTTTGCTAGGTGGTCAGTTTGTCTTCTGCAACGGAATTTGTCCGCTGACTACTTAGTTTATCTTAAATTTTGCTTTGGAAGATTTTCCATACCACTGCGGTGACCTTTCTTTTACAACCCCCTTTCAAAAGGCTTCTAGGGTTTTGATCTCTCGCAATGTTTGCTTAAGGGTTGTTTTTCTTGTCCTTAGGATAACTTGTTAAAGACCTCTAGAGATAAGACCCAGGAGCCAAGACTTTAAGCACCTTTGTTGTAAGGCCAAGTAAAACAATGAATCTAGATAAGAAGATGAACCTCGCCCTTTTGTCTAAACTGGCTAATGGGCAACTATTACAAGCATTCAAACTATTACATTCAATATGACAAAAGCCTGCAAGTGGGAGAGGAACAACGGGAAAAACCCTGGTCAGCCCCAGCTCACTCTCCCTTCCAGCATCCACTCTGCTACGGTGACACGAGGTGGACAAGCACCTAGTTGGGGTTGTTTGACCCCAGCCCTCTTTCCTATCCAGGGCAGGGGGCCAGACTCGATGGCTTACTGAGGTCCCTTCTGCCCCTAACCTCTGTGAATCTATGAATCTAAGAGACTGGGCAGGACGGACCCATGGTCTGACCCAGTACATGGCAGTTCTTATGTTCTTATGACTCAATTGACTTCATGGCTTTTTATCATTTCCCCAATTCCTGCTAATCTCCCTCCACTGAATAGGTGTGAGTGACACACTCTCATTTTTTATGGCCTTGATGTTTCAAATCATTCTTCCTTCTGCAATGTTGCTGTCTGTTAGCCTGTCCTTGTAATGTCTATCTCCTATTTCACAGCTCTGCAGCATATTTTCATCTCTGGCTAAAAACCTTCACTCATGGGTGTTCAGATGAACTCAGGTGTAGAAATAATTTCCAGTGAAGTACTGGAGGCACTGCCAACACACACAAGAAGGTTAGATTTTGTTTTGTGAACCTGAATGAGACGCACACTTAATTACAGTGATTACAAGACTGGTGACACTATATTTTTTGACTCTTGCCTAACTTGTTGTGTTTTTAACTTTCAGATATAATATAGCAAAGAAATACACATCCCACTAGTTGTATGTGTTTTTGCTTTGATCTTAGAGTGAATACAGTAGCGCTGGCCTCTAGCATATTAGTAAAGCTTCTAGTTTCTCTTTAACTGGGGAAAATGTGCACTGTGGTCATGGGGGGAACTAGGATTTTGAAAAAGCAGGGTGCAAATGGTGCATAGTAGACTTGTCCAACATATGGCCCGCGGGCCAGCAGCTTCCTAATGGCTGCTGAAGGGCTGGGGAAGGGACAAGGTTCCCACACGCACCACGTTAGCTTGACATTGCTGACGCGGTCCGGCTCCTCCCCTCCCCCCTCATTTCACTGTGTCCCTTCCTCGCCCTGCCCCTCCCTTCCTCATTTGCATGCCAGCCCCGCCCTGCGCCAGGCCCCGCCAGCCACGTGGGCTGGAGCAGATCGCAGTGCAGCGGGCAGGTGGGCGCAGGGGGCGTGGATGCCGGTGCGGAGGGATGCTGCGGCCGTGCCCGCGGGAGATGCTGATGCTGCTGGTGCTGTGGCTGTCAAGGTGGGAAGCCGGTGCCGCTCCCGCCTCCCCGCATCCCCCCACGCTTGCAGACATTGCGTTGGGGGTGGTGAGTCGTGGGCCCTGGGGAGGGAAGAACCCCTGCCACTTGGGCTCAGGCTCCCCCGGGGGGGGGGGGAGCAGGGGGGTGTCCCTGAACATCTTTAATGGTGATGCCAGTAAAGCAGTGCAAAAGATTAAGGTGCTTTAAAGGCCAATTTTGTCATGTGTGCAAGTGCCCTAAGTGTTTTTTTCCCTCGATATAGAACCTGCTAAGATAATATTGAATGCATTAATAAAGTCAGCAGGGGTTTAGGTTGTAGCTGTGTTGGTCTAAGGACACAGGCAGACAAGGTTCCTTAGGTGAATCTGATATCTTTTATTAGACCAACCCAAATGGTTGGAGAATAGTTATTAAGCAAGCTTTAACGTTCAAAAACCCTTCATCAGGCTCAGGAATTTCGGTAAGTGAGCTGTGTGCAAGGTTGATTAGGCTTTAGTGATCCCTTGGCACCATCTGGTGGACAGTTGGTGCAGGAACCACACTCCTGGTGCGAGAGTTTTTCCTATTATCCAACCTCAACTCCCCTTGCTGCCACGTGAGCCCATTGCTCCTTGTTCTGTCATCTGCCCCCACTAAGAGCAGTCCAGCTCCACCCTCTTTGGGACCACCCTGCAGGGAGCTGAAGACTGCTGTTCAACCCTTCCTCAGTCTTCTCTTCTCCAAATAACCCCAGTTCCCTCAGCGTCTCCTCACAAGACATGTCCCCCAGTCCCCAAACCATTTTCATTGCCCTCCACTGGACTCTCTCCAAAGTGTCCACATCCTTTCTGTAGTGGGGGCCCCACAACTAGACTCAGGACTCCAGACGTGGCCCCCCCAGTGCTGAATAGAGGGGAATAAACACTTCCCTGCATCTGCTGGCAACACTCCTACTAATGCAGTTCAGGGTGCCATTAGCTTTCTTCGCAACAAGGGCACACTTTATCATATATTTGTCTGGATTTCCCCCAAAGTACTTTATGACCCAAGCTACACAAACCAACCTGGTCTGTGGGTGTGGGTGGAAATTTGCAGAGGCAGGGAAAACAACCCACTGAGCGGCCTGAAGCCAGCCAGGAACAATGGAGGGGTTAAAAAATAAAAAGCAATTGAGAAGAGATCTTTGGGGCATTTGGGATTCCTTTGCTGGTTTTCATGGTGTCTTTTTTGTTTTGAGAATGGGAGAAGGGAGGAAAAGGTGGAAGTGGGGGAAAAGGGATGTTCGGTCCCTGGCCTGTCCTGCATGGGTACAGGCTGGGGCAGCAGCAGCTCTGCAGAAAAGGACCGGGGAGTGATGCGCTGAAGTTGGCTACTTAGTCCCATTCTTATTCCTGGCTCCCGGTTCCTTTTTCAAAGCTAACCTGTACCTAATAAGAGCTTGTTATTAATGAATTACACATTGTAAAGAGAGAGATTTTCATTAGCTATGTATATGTACTAATTGATATGTAAAAGAATATCCTTCATCAAATACAGAGCCCTAAATGAAGGTCAGATAAGGATGGGATTATGGGGCAAAATACTTCTTGGGCCACCCCAGACTTCCTGCCATGCCCCTGGGGGACTGTCCCAAAGAGTGCAGTCCTGCCCGGCCCACCCAACAGCCCCCGTGCCCGCTGTACTACGTATGATGGCTTGAATAAGGAACTGGCTTTTGGGCTGTGGCTAGAAGTTGTTTTGGCAACCCCACGGCATACCTCTGTGGCACCGGGGGACTCTCCCCGACATCTCTGGCCAGGGTCTTGCCCAGCCTGAAGCGCAGTTTGTGTGTGCCAGGCTGCCAACTGACACCCCCCCCATGCCTGCTGTACTAAGTATATGGGCTTCAATAAAGAACTGGTTTTGGCTGGGATTATGGTTGGAAATCCCTTGCCCCCCATGGGGATCTGGCAGGGTGTGTGTGTGTGTGTGTGTGTGTGTGCGCGCGTGTGTGACATCCGCCCTCTGAGTAAATGTGATCTCTTCTATTGCACCAACTCAAAAAGTTGGAACAATTCTTCTTTGCGAGCTGCCAGGTACAAAGCCCCTTCGTCAGGCTGAGGAAGCATCTACAGTACTTCTTCTGTCTGAAGAAGGGTGTTTGTACCCAAAAGCTTGCCCATGTCCCTCATGCTGTATTATGGTAGTTTGGTATGTTTTTGGGAGCGTGGCTTCCAGCCAGAGCCCTTAATACATGCTGCTGAAGTGATAAATGTGTTCCTGTAGCAAAACTCCCCAGGCAATGCCCGTCAAACCTGGCCCTTACAACGTTCCTGGCTCCCAGGCCAGCAGCAGCTCCTCCCTCTTTATTTCATCAATGCTCCTCTTTGCTAATTTGCTAAAGGAGAAGAGAATCATAGACTCGGGTCGGAAGGGACCTTGTAGATCTTCAAGTCCGACTTTCTGGGGAGGAGAAAACTGGGCTCAAGTGACCCCAGCCAGGTAGGCAT
>NW_005842917.1:186849-196272 GCF_000455745.1 Alligator sinensis
GGAGGAGCTCCATGTGCGAGCATTTCACCCTGATCGGGGGTGCTGCCAACCCCGTCTCCGTGTGCCTGGGGGATGTCTCCTGTCTCCCCGTCTCTCCCAGTCCCTGCTCCCCGGTGCCACGCTCCTCTTGTCCCCAGGTCACGGTGAGTGTGAAGATTGAGGAGGCGGCCTCACATGAGATGCAGCCCACCCGGGCGCTGCAGGAGCCCGGCGATCCCTGGCCGGAGCAGGCGCGGGCCCAAACTGCGGATGTGCCTCTGGAGGAGGCAGCGCAGCGGGACAGCCCAGGGCCTCGGGACCAGCCACCTCGTGGCCCCAGAGAGGAGCCCATGCCGGACCTGGAGTCAGGTGAGGGGCCGGGTGCGGGCTGGGGCGTGGGTCTGAGTTCTGCAACGGTTGTTCTCCATCTCCCCCCTCTCCCACACGCCAGAGCCTCCGGCTGCTGCAGTCACGGGCCAGTACAGGACAACAGCAGGGCTTTCCCCTGCCAGCAGCACCCGGCCTGAGCCGTGCATTGTCTTCCCCACCCACAGGTGCAGGAACCACGAGCAGAGCTCATCAGCAGCCTCCTGAAGAAGGGCCTGCAAACCTGGAGCTGCCGAGAAGTACCCCAGGGAGGCTGGGGGAGAGGGGCTCCCTGAGCCCTGAAGGGATCCAACTGCAGCAGGGGCAGGGGAAGCTGGCAATGCAGGTGGAGAGCACAGAGGTGAGCAGGGCAACAGCTCCAGCGGGGGTGGGAGTGCAGCTGGGGCTGTGCTTGGGAGGAGCCAGGGGGCCTGTCAAGAGTTTGGGGAGCAAAAAGAGCTAAGAAGCAACAAGTCTCTGGTGACAAGGTGTGCAACCACACCCAGCTGGTGTTTGTTGGAGCTTGCCACCAAGGCTAGCCAGGGGTGCTGGCATGGGAAAGGCTGGCCATAGTCGTGAAGCCCCTGGCTCTAAAGGTGTGCCTTGCTCATAGAATGCGATGAGCTGGTCCAAGGCAGACACGTGGCCCCTACGTCCACAGCTTCACCGACATCCCCTGTCAGTGCAGCATTTTGCACCCCTGGGTGTCATGGCCCAGCCTGCAGAGAGGTGTCGCACAGAGGGATTATGGATAGGGTGGCTGGGGCTGGAGGCACCTGAAACAAGATCACTGATGGGGTAACGCTTGTGCCTGCAGCTCCCGGAGGCCTTTGAGGACGTGGCTGTGTATTTCACACGAGAGGAGTGGGAGCTGCTGGAAGACGCACAGAAGGGGCTTTACCGGGACCAGATGCTGAGGAACTGGCGAGCCCTCGTTTCCCTGGGTAACGCTGTTTCCTGCTTCTCCCTGCAGCCGTGTCAGCGCTGACCCTTACTGTCTTCTCCCTGCTTCTCAGCGCTCTCCTCCTTGTGGACTTTTCCCTGGGGGTTGAAATCCACATCCTGACAAAGACCATCATCCATGAAAGGCTTCTCCGTGCAGTGCTTTCTCTAAATGTTCACCTTCCCTTATCCTTCAGGGCTCCTGTAGAAACCTTGAGTTTGTTGGATCCATTCCCCAAATCCCAGTTAGTGATTTGGCATCCAGTACCCAGTCATGAATGCTTTTTAACCACTGCCCCAAACAGGGTATCGAGGTTCCACCCCTGACTTAATCCACCGCATTGCGCGAGGACAGGAGGAGCTCTGGGTCTGTGATGATGAGGACCGCGGGGACATCTCGAAGTCAGAGGACCTGCTGCTAGGTGAGTTGTGGCTGCCCCTTGCCCTGACTCCCCTCTCAGAAATGCCCCATGACCACAGTGACAGGAGGTCTGGAACATGCAGACCTGCCTAGCGCTGTCCTTACAGGTTTCTGAGTTTGAATAGCTTATGTAGTCATGTGTCCAGGCAGGTGTTGTTCCCATGCACTGAAATTTGAAGCAGAGGAGACAAGCATCCCTTTCCCTTCTTCTCCCCCTAACTACAATTGTCATGGGAAAACAGAGTTTGCTATTTCAATCTTTTGGTACAGGTTTGGTTCCCTTTGAAACTAGTGTCTTAAATTTCTGTCTTCATTTTGCAGTGTAAAAGTTGATTTCCGAGCCCAGGGTAGCCATACTTCTATAGCACCCTCTTCTGAGGCATGATGGGATTTTTAGTCTCCCATGGAAATCAACATGGTGGGGCAAAGCTCTGTGTAGCCATTATTGTAGGACGAGAGAGAGGGCTGGGGCCCTGACTTGTGCCTCTTCAGGTCGACCTGGAACTGAGGAAGTGTTGAATCCTGGTCACGGGCTGCATTAAATGGCTCCACGGGTTGGGTGGGGTTCACAAGCTTTCATGTTGTAAGAGGAAGTGGATCCCCTATAGCTTTTGCCTTTGTGTTTAGTCTCTGGGCCATGAGTGTCACCGAGCTTGGGACTCACTCAGCAGAGAGTCTGTGAAGAAATCCTCTGCTCCTCGCTTGGGTTAGCCCGGGTGACCCCTCTCCCTCCCTGGTCCTTGTGGTTCATGCTGGTCAATCAGGTGACCTGGCCAGTTAAATTCCTAGGGTGATCGGGGAGCTCTCTCTTCTGGTGATCCTCTTGAAACTACAAGCAAGCACCCCAGGCAGTGGCCTGGTAATTTCTCTAAGTAGAAACCTGGAAACCTTCTTAAGCTAGTTAGGAATTTAAGTATTGGGAAGTCGCATCTAAAAAGGGTCACTGTACTCAGATGCTGTCAAAACTCAAGTTGCTTTTGTTTGCTCCAAGTGTATTCCAACTATCTCATCCAAACTGCCCTCCCCCCACCCATTGGTAAAAGTGTCAGGTTACATCCTGTGTTATTGGGCACCAAAGGGGGAAGAGGCCTTCCACTCCCTGCCTGGCTAGCAGTTTCTGTTTTTATTTTCCCTCAGTTCTTCCCTCATGTTATCTTGAAATGCTGTGCACTGAAAGAAGCACCCAGAAATATTACTGTGAGCAAAACACCCCCTAAGTTCGTGGAGTCTGTGCGCCCCGGGCTGCACAGAGTCCTGCCAGAGACCAGTGCCCGGGTACTGGCAGTGTTACCCTAGGCTTGCAAGGTTTCTGTAGAAAGCAGGACAGCTGGTTGTAGGCTCCCTGAGGGAGACCTTTGAAGCAAGGTTTTGGGCCTGGCACAGTGAGGTAGGTAGGTGTCTACATATTAGCACCCCCCTACTGTGCCACCACAGAGTCCACATGCAGGTTCATGCCAAGGCATTTGTCCCAGGACAGATATCAGTGACATGTGGGCCACCTGGGCCTCATCAGCAGAAGAAAGCCACATGGGCCTGTTCTAATCTCCAGACCTTCCCCTGGAAGCAGGAAGACGGCACAGCCCTGTTCCCTCCAGGAAAGAGACCCACAGCTCTAAGTCCTCCCCTCTCAGAGCAGGTTTTAGAGGCAGGAGGGATGAACCACATGGACTTTCTCTACCATGGAGAATCAGTTGGTAGGGCCATTCTCCCCACACACCCCTGACTTCTGGCAAGCCCCAGAAATCCACTGCAAGGCTCTCCACCCTGGTACCAGATACTGCTCTCAAGACTGCCAGAGATGATGGGCGAGCACTGGAGGCCAGTCTCAACAACGCACTTTGGCTTCAAAGCATTTCAGCCCAGCCAGGTGGAGGGCTAAGTATAATCTCCCCGTGGATCCGCCAGTGCTGTGGGATAGAGCAGCCCTTAGAGAGACTCCTTCCTTTATGCTGATTCTGCCTTTGGTCTCCTGGGCCCCTTAGAGCAGGAAGCCCTTCAGGTCCTGTCCTAACACCTGTCCCACATGGGTTTCTCCCAGCAGGGTCTGAGGGGATGGTGCTGAAAGCTGGCCCAGAAACCCTGAGCATCTGGCTTTGACCTCCACTGAGCAGAGAGCATTAGTCCAGCACAGGAACATGCCCCTCACTCACCACCAGCACTTGGATTTTAGCAGGAAGACCTTGTTCTCTTCAAGAAAATTAAGTGCCACAGGTCCAATCATGCTTGCAGGCCCATGACAACGGAAGGAATCGCAGTGTTTGGCCTGTGCCATCAGGGCAGGGACTAATCTGGAGTTTCTCTTCCCCATGCAGGAGGTGCCTGGCTGGTGAGCAGAGCTGAGAAGCAATGTCCTGAAGAAGGGCCTGCAAACCTGAAGCCACCCCAGACCCCCTCAGGGAATTTGGGCAAGTTGGAGTCCCTGAGATCTGAGGAAGACCAGTGGCCCAAGAGCCAGAGGAGGCCCCAAAAGCCAAGGGAGAATATAGCGGTGAAGCAGGGGCCATTTTCCTTTGGGTGTGAAAGTGGAGAAAGGACCAGAGAGATCCCTGGGCACAGGGAAGGATATGTGGAGCTGAGGAGCCATGAGGCAAAGTTTTCCTGGAAAAAGACCCTACATCAGAGCCAAGCCAGTGGGGAGGGTCTGAGAGCAGAGCAGGAGGTGCCCACCAAGCCCAGGGGCAAAACCCATCCCTCTCCCAAATGCCAGAAAAAATGTAGCTGCCCCTCACAATGGGCTGTGCCACATAGGTGCCCTGAATGTGGAAAGAACTTCACTCGCTCATCCCACCTGACCTTGCACCGGCGCATCCACAAAGTGAAGAAACCACATCAGTGCTCTGAGTGTGGGAAGAGCTTCACCTATTCCTCCCATCTGGTGCGACACCAGCGCTTCCATACAGGGCAGCAGCCATATCAGTGTCCTGAGTGTGGGAAGAGCTTCACCCATTCTTCCCATCTGGTGCGACACCAGCGCATCCATACAGGGGAGAAGCCGTATCAGTGCTCTGTGTGTGGGAAGAGCTTCACCCAGTCCTACAACCTGGCCCAGCACCAACGTATTCACACAGGTGAGAAGCCATATCACTGCTCTGCGTGTGGGAAGAGCTTCAACCAGTCCTCCCATCTGGCCCAGCACCAACGTCTCCACACAGGGGACAAGCCATATCAGTGCTCTGTGTGTGGGAAGAGCTTCACCCAATCTTACAACTTGGCCCAGCACCAGCGTGTTCACACGGGGGACAAGCCATATCAGTGCCCTGAGTGTGGGAAGAGCTTCACCTACTCCTTCAGCCTGGCCACACACCAGCGTTTACACACGGGGGAGAAACCACATCAGTGTCCTGAGTGTGGGAAGACCTTCATGTATTCCTCTGTTCTGGCGCGACACCAGCGCATCCATACAGGGAAAAAGCCACATCAGTGCTCTGTGTGTGGGAAGAGCTTCACTCAGTCTTCCCACCTGGCCCAGCACCAACGTATCCACACAGGGGAGAAGCCATATCAGTGCTCTGAGTGTGGGAAAAGCTTCACCCAGTCCTTCAGCCTGGCCACACACCAGCGTATGCACACAGGGCAGAAGCCATATCAGTGCCCTGAGTGTGGGAAGAGCTTCACCCATTCCTCCATTCTGGTGCGACACCAGCACATCCATACAAGGAAGAAGCTACATCAGTGCTCTGTGGGAAGAGCTTTACCAGTTCCTCCCACCTAGCTAGGCACCACAGTATCCACACACAGGAGAAGCCACATCTGTGCTCTGAGTGTGGGAAGAGCTTCATCCAATCCTACAGTCTGGCCACACCAACGTATTCACACAGGTGAGAAGCCACATCAATGTTCTTTGTATGGGAAGAGTTTCACCTAATCCTCCAGTCTGGCCAATCTCCAGAGCATCCATACAGGGGAGAAGCCACGTCAGTGCTCTGAGTGTGGGAAGATTCAGCCAGTTCTCCAGCCTGGCCAGATACCCATGAATCCACACAGAGAGAAACAACATCAGTCCTCTGTAAGGATAGCTTCCACAAATCCTCCCCTCTGGCGAAACACCAATGCATCCATACCCGGGAGCATCAATAATTCTTTCAGCAGTGCATATGCTTACCTGCTCAGCTCCCACCACTGGCTGCCTCTAGACAAGCAGCCTCCTGCTGGAGTTCAGGAGGAGACAAGCCCAGATGCTGAGGGGAACAGCATGTGAAGGGATGATCTTTATATCAGTCTTGGAGCCTGTGCCTTCCCCATCATTCTCTCCCCAGGGAGAAGCACCTCCCAGGGTGCCCTCCCCAAGACGGCTAGCTCCAAATACCCCTAGGGCCTGTCCTTGGCCACCTCACCTGCTCTTCAGGTCTGCAAGAAGCTGCTGCTGCCACCCCCTGAGCCTAGTCTGCCAGGTTTTGCTTCTCAGCCTCTCTCCAGTACCCTGCTCCCCTGCTGTCCTGCGCTTCACAGCACTCTGTAATGCAGTTTCTGCTCAGAAAGCCCCAGCGCTGAACATGGTATCCTTGTGGCTGGGCTCTGTGCCCTCTCCAGAGCTGAGAGTCAGGAACCAACCAACCAGTACCCATAACCCTTTGCAGGGCAGATCTCCCTATCCCTTCTGTGGTCTAGGGTCTGCTCAAACCCTCAGGCGCAGGTGTCAGTCACACTCGAGGCCTCCCTCCCATGTACTGCTGTGCAGCAAGGACCCTGCCCTTTGGAAGGAGCGTGCAGCCAGAGGAAAGACGAGTGCTTTTTCTGTGGGAAATGTGGGCAGGGGGAAGGAGGGTGCAGCCTGTGGCAGGTCCTGCCTCCTGTGGAAGTATGGGAAGAGTAAGAGGACATCCTCTAGGTGAAATGCAGCATGTTGTCATGTGGGAAATGTTCCCTGATCACTAGTATCCCAATACACCATGTCCCGTGTGGAAGAACTGACTTTGGCTTTTGTGTGTGTCCAGCTGAAATACAAGGTGCCAGAGACATCCTGGGTATAACACCCTGGGATCCTGCTCCAGCACCGCCCCCTGCATTCCCCCACACTGCCTTGGATGGTAGCAGAGAGACAATCCCTCTGGGACACTAGGCCAGCTGGAAAGGCAGACTGGGAGATCTGCCTGATTTGAGGGCACAACACTCAGCCCCTGTGCATCTTACCAAGAACCACTCACAGCTCAAGCTGCCTCTGTCTCGTCACTACACAGAGAGACTGGACCCAGGGCATGGTAGACACAAATGGGTGCAAATAAACACTAGACTTGTGTGTCTCATTTCTCCTTTTGGTCCAGGGAAGTTTGCTACCTCTCTTGTCCAATGCCTAATTCCATCCAGGTTCTCCGTGGACCTCAGCAGCACCTTGAGGCTGGGTTTGCAGTCCCTGTGGGGACCAACACCTTTAAAGGTTTCTTGAAAGACACACCTGAGTGTGGTGGTGTGGGGCCAGTGTTGCCAAGTCTTGCGAGGAAAAGAAAGTGGTATTGCCTTTTAAAACAAAACCAAGACAAGCCCAACCCAGGTCAAAGCTAGGGGGTGGGGGGTGCTTATCAATCAGTGAGGCAAACAAAGTGACCCAGCCACTAATTTGGGGTGATCTGGGCATAGCCTCAAACAAAGTGACACAGCCACTAATTTGGGGTGATCTGGGCATAGCTATGCATGTGTTGTGCTAGGTGTCATTCCCAGGCTTCTAGGCTTTGCTGGTTGCCACATGCAGCTGGGTGGGATTCCTGCCCCCCATCCACTTCTGCTACATGTCTCAGGGGGTTTCCTGTTTTATAAGCCTTCCTCTGAGGCATTGAGTCCCTGAGGTGTGCTGAGCCTTCCTGGATAGGCTGGGACAAGCCTTTACATAAGAATAGCAGCAGTCTTTATGAGCATTGCCATCGCTGGTACTATTATTATGACTGGCTCCATGGGAAACCTTGAGGGCTGAGAGAACACCTCTGAATGAGTGAAGAGCTCCTTGAGTACACTGGCATTCACGCCAGCCAATCGCCACCATCTTCTGTGGCCTGATCATTTATGAATGGAGTTGGGACTATTTTTTGGCCAAGATCCAGATGTGCTCATAATCCCCAGCTGAGGAAAGGGGTGGGAACCATTCTCATGGGTGTACCATATTATCTTGCATACAATACACCCCAGACCCCTTTTTTGCAAGGCAGAATATAGAAGAAAAAGATTTCTTCAGGGTCCTCCTGGGAATATGGTGTCCAGGAAGTGTGGTCCCCTGGTTTCGGCTGCCTCACCCAGCCTGTCTCCTGGGATGTCACACTCTGGTCTTTCCAAGAGGGCTCGGCACACCAGGCGAGCCCCGCCACTTGGCAAGAGCAGTAGCAAAACTGTTAGCTCTCTGCTGTTAGCTTTCAGAGGGTCTGTTTTGTCTACACAAGATGCTTTACTGTGCAGTAGCATAGCTTACTACGCAGTAAACATGCTTACTGCGTAGTAAACCTAATCGGGACTAAATTTGCTGCTTGCAAATACAAGTAGCAAATTTACTTGTGATCACAGAAGCAGGCCTTTCCAGGAGCAGTGCTTTCCCCAACCTTGGTGCCTCCGAGGAAGGCTTTAAAACCCCCCCTGACACATGAAGAAGAAAGCAGGGGGTCGGTGGGGGTAGATTATCCTCCCAGCCAAGTCCAGGGCAATTGCAGCACGTGCCTGCCCTCCACTAGAGCTAGGCAGGGCTCAAACCCTCCTGAGTGATGCACGTTCCAGGTTAGGGACACCGATGACTCAACAGCCCTCCCTCTGAGGTCAGACAGGCCTGAGTCTGAATGGAAGAGCAAGGCCCTTTAGCCAGGAAACCTCTGGGTTTTATAAGGATCAGCAGGAGGCCCCAGGATCGGCTGTGGCGAACACCCTTAGAGCAGGGCTGTCCACACCTCGCCCCGGGAACAGCTGGCATGGACCTGCCTAAACTGCTCCTGCCAGGGGCGGGGAGGGGGCTGGGGTACTTATCCTGCACCCAGGGCTTCCTGCGCTGTGTGGCACAGGGGGGTGCTGGGCACTCGGTGTTAGGGAGGGGGTTAATGCCCAGCTGTAACCCCTGCCTCGGAGAAACAGACAAGAAGCATCCATGGAGAGCGGCCTGGCCCCAGCTGGGGACCTGCAGAGCCCGGAGGCCGGGGCAGAACCGGGTCTGGAGCAGGCCCTGCCCGCGCCTGAGACGGTGAGGTTGAAGGAGGCAAGCGGGCCCTCCTCGTCCGCTCCCTCCCAGCCCTCGCCCGTTCCGGAGCCGCTCCCCGCCTGTGTGCGACGTCCTGTGCGGATGTTGAGTGCTTGACCCCAGGATGTTCTCAAGCGCTGGGAAATAACGAAGCGGCAGGGCTTGCTGAGCGGAAGAAGAAGGGCTGGAAAGCACGATTTCCAAACCAAGCCCTGCCCTGTCGCGGGGGTGGCACAAAGCACGCCGCCAGGTGCGACGCCTTTGCCCAGCCCGGCCCCAGCGCATGCGCAGCCCTGGCGGGGGGGGCGGCACAGCAGCCGATGTGTGCGCATGCGCTGTGGGCGGAATGCCTTCGGAAGGACTCAGAGCGCATGCCTGGGCCGAGAGTTGTGTGGGGTGGAGGAGCGGGACTGGAGGCAGAGCAGTTACTGCGCAGGCGCCGCCGGGCCGAGGGGGAGCGGAGGGAGCGGAGACCCGCCAGGTGGGTGTAGGGGGAGTGCGGGCACCACCGGGGGCTGCTCCAGGAGGCGGCGGGGCGGTGCAGGGAGGTGGGGGCGGAGCTGTGGGGGGC
>NW_005842917.1:196543-208940 GCF_000455745.1 Alligator sinensis
GGTCGAGAGGGCGAGGGAGGAGAAGCCGGTGTCGCGCCGGGAGACGCGGGGGCAGGAGGTGAGCCAGCCCGTGCCCCCGCCGCCCCGCACACCCCGCGCTGCCACACGCACCAGCTCCCCGCGCCGGCGCCTGGAGCCGCACAGCCAGGGCTGCGCTACCCGGGGACTGACGCTGGGGCAGGTGGAGGAGGAGGAGCTCCATGTGCGAGCATTTCACCCTGATCGTGGGTGCTGCCAACCCCGTCTCCGTGTGCCTGGGGGATGTCTCCTGTCTCCCCGTCTCTCCCAGTCCCTGCTCCCCGGTGCCACGCTCCTCTTGTCCCCAGGTCACGGTGAGTGTGAAGATTGAGGAGGCGGCCTCACATGAGATGCAGCCCACCCGGGCGCTGCAGGAGCCCGGCGATCCCTGGCCGGAGCAGGCGCGGGCCCAAACTGCGGATGTGCCTCTGGAGGAGGCAGCGCAGTGGGACAGCCCAGGGCCTCGGGACCAGCCACCTCGTGGCCCCAGAGAGGAGCTCATGCCGGACCTGGAGTCAGGTGAGGGGCTGGGTGCGGGCTGGGGTGTGGGTCTGAGGGCCGCAGCGGTTGTTCTCCATCTCCCCCCTCTCCCACACGCCAGAGCCTTTGGCTGCTGCAGTCACGGGCCAGTACAGGAAAACAGTAAGGCTTTCCCCTGCAGGCAGCACCAGGCCTGACCTGTGCACTGTCTTCCCCACCCACAGGTGCAGGAACCATGAGGAAAGCTCATCAGCAGCCTCCTGAAGAAGGGCCTGCAAACCTGGAGCTGCCGAGGACTTCCCCAGGGAGGCTGGGGGAGAGAGGCTCCCTGACCTTGGAACCAAGCCGACTGCAGCAGGGGCAGGGGAGGCTGGCAAAGCAGGTGGAGACCACGGAGGTGAGCAGGGCAACAGCTCCAGCTGCCAGTGGCAGTACATCTGGGGCTGTGCTTGGGAGGAGCCAGGGGGCTTGTCAAGAGTTTAGGAAGCATAGAGCGCTAAGGATTGACAAGCCTCTGGTGACGGGGGCTGCAGCAGTGTTATCCGTGTTTGCTGGAGCTCATTACCAGTGCCAATAGCAGGGGGTGCTGGTACGGGAAAGCCAGGCTATAGTCGTAGATCATCTGGCCCTAAAGGTGCTGCCTCAAAGGCCCAAGCATGTAGAATGCGATGAGCCAGGTCAGGACCGACACGTGGATCCCTGCATCCATGGCTGCACCCACATCCCGTGTCAGTATAGAAGGGGGCATTTTGCACCCCTGTGTGTCATGGCCCAGCCTGCAGAGAGGTGTGGCGCAGAGGGATTGTGGAGAGGGCGGCGGGGGCTGGAGGCAGCTGGACCAGGAGACACTGATGGGGTAACGCTTGTGCCTGCAGCTCCAGGAGGCCTTTGAGGACGTGGCTGTGTATTTCATGCGGCAGGAGTGGGAGCTGCTGGAAGACGCACAGAAGGGGCTTTACCGGGACCAAATGCTGAGGAACTGGCGAGCCCTCGTTTCCCTGGGTAACGCTGTTTCCTGCTTCCCCCTCCAGCCGTGTCGGCGCTGACCCTTACTGTCTTCTCCCTGCTTCTCAGGATTCTCGTCCTCATGAGCATTTCCCTGGGGGTTGAAATCCATATCCTCCCCACAGCTCTGTGCATAGTCATGCATCTCTCACATTTTACAATGACATCTGCTCCTTTTGATCTGGCCACCTTCACCTGAGTCTTTCCCGTTCTTGTAACCCCCGGTGCTTCCATACCCAGCCATGTCTTGGTGAGTGCATCTCCCTTTCCCTTCTCAGAGTAGTCTTGTCATCCCCAATTCAGTGGGCAGAAAATTTCACTGCCAGCTGTTCCTCAGGGAATGGTTGTGATTCCCTCCCTGTTCCACCTAGCTTGTACTGTCCCACACATCTAATACTGAGCCTGCTCAATCAGTGCTGTCTAGATCCCCCTTCTTTCCTTTGGTTCTGGCCCAAAAGAGGGTATCGGAAGCATTATCAGCCCCTGTTGTTATCACCCTTTGGATCAGCATTTCCTTGACTGCATCTCTAGTGACCTGTACACATGATGGAATTCAGGAATGTCTATCTTTAGATCCCTGGAAGCTTCTGCCCATGTTCCTTCCCAGTGGCAACACATAGGGGGTACATGGGCACCCTGAGAGCGCTGGTGCACCCCCTGACTGGCCATGCTCACTGCTTAGGTGATGGGCAGCAGGGGCAGGTGGGAATGCCGGTGCCCACTCTGCGAGCACTGGCTGATCGCTGCAGCTGCTCCCAGGGAACCCCCCCCTGAGGGCAGCGAGATCAGCCATGGGTGGGGGGGCCTCCCCAGTCGGCAGTATCAGCCGCAGGACCCCCCCAGACAGTGGGTCTGGTCTAAGGCAGCACGAGTTGCCCATGTTCCTTCCTACAGTCTTCATCTCCACAGGCCAGAGGCTCTGGCTTGGCTGGGTTTACTTGGAGACCTGCTCCTGAGCTCACTCTGCCCTTCACAGAAGTTGTTGTCTCCTCCTCCTGACATCCCTCTACATGTCAGTGATTAAAAGATGTGGGCACAGTGCAGGACTGGTTAAAAAACAGGTGTCATTTCCAGAGGGTCTCTGATACAGGGGTGGTTCTGGCTTGTGGGCAGGGCCGAGGGACTTACCTTCTGTGAGGTCAGTTTGCTTTTCTAGTGCTTTATTTTCCCTCCAGTTACCCTGAAGGACTTTCTTGGGGAAAGGCTCCAAGGCCTTTATTGTTCAACAAAGACCATGTCAGTTATTCCTAGGTTATGGACTTTGATGTGATGCAAAAGGTGTCTCCTTCTGCGTTCTCTTATCTGCATCCAGGACCTTTGTTTAAAACACTGCAGGATTTCCCCACTTGTGTGCTCTTCTCCCTTTTTGGGACGATCCTCACATTGGATGTGATGTTTGCTTTTGTTGCCACTGCAGATATGAACATTTCCCTTCTTCTGCCTTGTTGGGGAATGACCCTCTCTCCCTGAAAAAAGTGTCTTGATCAGCCATCTGTCCTGGATTTTGTTCACTGCTGCCAGGCCTCGCTTTGAACCTTCCCACAGAAGAAACTCACTTCCATTCCTTTGCCTGGAATGACACTAAGACACGTTATCCTGCCACCAGTGTGTCCAGTATCTCTTCATTTTGGTGCCATATAAATAGTGAAAGTTTCATCTTTACGCTCTTTTGTGCATCGTATGTCACTGCATCTCCACCCCCTGTCTATGGGAGCTCTGTTGGTCTCAGACCCTTCTTCTGCCTCAAAGTGAAAGTGGTGGTGACATTTCCCAATGACCATTCCCCAGCACCTGGGTGACAAAGGTCATCATCTATAAAGGCTTCCCCGTGTGGTGCCTTCTATTGCATCCTAAATGTTCTCCCTTCCTTGTCCTCTAGGGCCCCAGTAGAATCCTTGAGTTCATTGTAGCCATTCCCCATATTCCACTTGGTTATTTAGCATCCAGTACCTAGTCATAAATACTTTTTAACCACTGCCCCAAACAGGATATCGAGGTCCCACCCCTGACTTAATCCGCCGCATTGTGCGAGGCCAGGAGGAGCTCTGGGTCGGTGATGATGAGGACCGTGGGGGCATCTCAAAGTCAGAGGGCCTGCTGCCAGGTGAGTTGTGGCTGTCCCCTCCCCCGACTCTCCTCTCAGAAATGCCCCATGCCCACAGTGAGGGGGGGCCTGGAACCTGCAGACCTGCCTGGCGCTGTGTTTCTGAGCTCAAATAGCTTAAGTAGTCATGTGTCCAGGCAGGTGTTGTTCCCATGCACTGAAATTTGAAGCAGAGGAGACAAGCACCCTTTCCCTTCTCCCCCTAACTACAATTGTCATGGGGAAACTGTATTTGCTATTTCAGTGTTTAGGTACAGATTTGGTTCCTTGGGATAACATGGTCTTACACTGCAAAATGAAGATAGAAATGTAAGAGTTGATTCCCCAACTCAAGGTAGCCATACCTCTATTGCACCCTCTCCCAAGGCATGGGATTTGTAGTCCCCCATGAAAATCAGCATAGTGGGTGGAAGCTCCACATAGCCATTATTGTAGGATAAGAGAAAGGTCTGGAGCTCTGCCTTGTGTATCCTGGTCGGGTCAACCTGGAACTGAGGAAGTGTTGAATTCTGGTCTCGAGTTGCATTGTATGGCTCCATGGGGTGGGTGGGATTCATGAACCTTCATGTTGCAGGGAGAAGTAAATCCCCCATGGCTTATGCCTATGCCATGAGTGTCACAGAGCTTGGGACTCAGCAGAGTCCACATGCAGGTTCATGCCAAGGCCTTTGTCCCATGGCATAGTTTGGTGATGTGGAGGCCGGCTGGGCCTCATCAACGGAGGAAAGCCACATGGGCCCATTTCAAACCTCAGACCTTTCCCTGGAAGCAGGAAGGAGGCACAGCCCTGTTCCTTCCAGGAAGGAGACCCACAGCCATAAGTCCTCCCCTCCCAGATCAGGTTTTGGAGGGAGGAGGAACGACATGGGCGTTTTCTACCAAGGAGAAGCAGCTGGTCCAGTGTAAAGCCATTGTTCTTACACACCCCTGACTTCTGGTGGGTCCCCAAAATCAACCACAAGGCTGTCCTCCCTGGTACATGATGTTGCTCTCAGGACTGCCACAGATCAGTGGAGAGCAGTCTCACCAATGCACTTTGGCTTTTGGAGCATGTTGGTCCAGCGAGTAGGAGGGCTTGGCATCATCTTCTCTTGAACCCATCATTACTGTGGGACAGAGCAGCCCCTAGAGAGACTCCTTCTTCCTTTACACTGATTCTGCCTTTGGTCTCCTGGGCACTTTGGAGTAGAAAGCCATTCAGGTCTTCTCTTAACACATCCCACATGGGTTTCTCCCACCAGATTCTGAGGGGATGGGGCAGCTGGGCCAGAAGCTCTGGAACCATTAGCCTGGCACAGGGACATTCCCCTTTCTCACCCCCTGCACTTGTGGTTTGGCAGAAGGACCTTGTTCTTTTAAGAAAGCGTAAGTGCCCAGGTCCAGTCATGCCCGCAGACCCATCACAGCAATGTTTGGTCTGTATCAGGAGGGCTGGGACTAACCTAGACTACTTCTCCGTGCAGGAGGTGCCTGGCTGCTAAGCCATGCTGAGAAGCACAGTCCTGAAGAAGGGCCTGCAAACCTGGAGCCACCCCAGACTTCCCCAGGATGCTTGGGAGAGATGGAGTCCCTGAGACATGAGGAAAAACAATTGCTAAAGAGCATGGGGAGGCCTCATAAGCAGAGGGAGAATGTAGGAGTGAAGCAGGTGCCATCTTCCCTTGGGTGTGGGAATGGAGAAAGGACAGAAGCCAGAGAGAGCCCTGGGCACAGGGAAGGATTTCTGGAGCTGAAAAGCCATGAGGCAAAGTTCCACCAGAAAGAGACCCTGCATTCGAGCCAAGCCAGTGGGGAAGACCTGAGAGGGAAGCAGCAGGTGCCTGCTAAGCCAAGGGGCAAAGGCCATCCCTGCCGGAAAACCTCTGGCTGCCCCTCAAACCGGGCTCTGCCACATGAGTGCTCTGTTTGTGGAAAAAGCTTTGCCCATTCCTCCGATCTGGTACGACACCAGCGTATCCATACAGGGGAGAAGCCGTATCAGTGCTCTGAGTGTGGGAAGAGCTTCACCCATTCCTCCAATCTGGCACGACACCAGCGCAGCCACACAGGGGAGCAGCCATATCAGTGCTCTGAGTGTGGGAAGAGCTTCACCAGTTCCTCTTATCTGGCCATCCACCAACGCATCCACACAGGGGAAAAGCCATATAAGTGTTCTGAGTGTGGGAAGAGTTTCACTAATTCATGTAACCTGGCCCAGCACCAACGCACCCACACAGGAGAAAAGCTACATCGGTGCTCTATATGTGGGAAGAGCTTTACCCTGTCCTACCTGGCCACACACCAGCGTATTCACACAGGTGAGAAGCCGTACAAGTGCTCTGAGTGCGGGAAGAGCTTTACCCACTCCTTCAGCCTGGCCACACACCAGCGAATGCACACAGGGGAGAAGCCACATCAGTGCCCTGAGTGTGGGAAGAGCTTCGCTTATTCATCCCAGCTGGCCCAGCACCAGCGCATCCACACAGGGGAGAAGCCACATAAGTGCTCTGTGTGTGGGAAGAGCTTTACCCACTCTTCCAACCTGGCCACGCACCAACGTATTCACACAGGTGAGAAGCCATACAAGTGCTCTGAGTGTGGGAAGAGCTTCGCTTATTCATCCCAGCTGGCCCAGCACCAGCGCATCCACACAGGAGAGAAGCCACATCAGTGCCCTGAGTGTGGAAAGAGATTCAGTTATTCATCCCAACTGGCCCAGCACCAACGTATCCACACTGGGGAAAAGCCACCTCAGTGCTCTGTGTGCGGGAAGAGCTTTACCCAGTCCTCCTATCTGGCCACACACCAGCGTATTCACAGGGGTGAGAAGCCATTCAAGTGCTCTGAGTGTGGGAAGAGCTTTACCCACGCCTTTAGCCTTGCCAGACACCAGCGTATGCACACAGAGGAGAAACCACATAAGTCGTCTTAGTGTGGGAAGAGCTCCACTTGTTCGTCCCAGTTAGCCCGGCACCAACACATCCACACAGAGGAGAAGGCACATCAGTGCTCTCTATGTAGGAAAAGCTTCACCGGTTCCTCCCACCTCGCCATCCACCAGTGGATGCACACAGCGGACAAGCCACATCAGTACTCTGTGTGTAGGAAGAGCTTTGCCCTGTTCTGCATACTGGCCACCCACCTGCACATCCACAGAGCAGTGAAGCCACATGAGTGCCCCAAGTGTAGAAAGAGCTTCACCCAAACCTCCAGCCTGGCCCAACAGCAATACATCCACACAGGGGGAAAATAACATCACTCCTCTCTGTGTGAGGATAGCTTCCAGGACAACTCCACCCTGGTCAAACACCAGTGTATCCATACCCAGTAGCATCCGTAATTGTGCCAGCAGTGCAGGGAGGGCTTGCAGACACCTCCCTGCTCGGCTCTTGCTAGCGGCTGCCTTTAGGCAAGCAGCCTCCTGCTGCGGGAGTGCAAAAAGATTTCACATAGCCTTTGGGCCTTGCAGGGCACTGCAGAACCCAAAGGACCCAGTAACAGGTCCCCAAGATTTGATTGGGGAGGGCATAATAGGAAACACCTAAGGAGAGGCCAGCCCAGATGTTGCGGGTCCTGTGAGGGGATGATCTTTGTATCGGTCTTAGAGCCTATGCCTTCTCCATCGTTCTCTAAAAGCAGCCAGTTCCTGCCAGGGAGAAGAAATGCCTTCCCAGTAGGGTGCCCTCCCCAAGACAGCTGACTCCAAATGCCCCAGGGCCTGTCCTTGGCCACCTCCCGTGCCCATCAGGTCTGCAAGGAACTGCTGCTGTCACCCCATGAGCCCAGCCCGGCAGGTTTTGTTTCTGAGCCTCTCTCCAGAACTTTGTACCCCTGGGTGCCTGCTGCTTCCCTGCCCTCCTGCTCTTCACAGCACTAATGCAGACTGCTCAGAAAGCCCCAGCACTGGGCATGGTATCCCTGTGGCTGGGCTGGGCTCTCCCTGCTCCAGAGCTGTGAGATGGAAACCAACCAAGGCCCAGAACCCTTTCAAGGGCAGATTTCCTTGTCACTTCCCAGCCCCTTTCCTTTGCCAAGGATTCACTGTGGTCCAGGCCTGTTGGGAACCATCGGGTACAGGTTTTGGTCACACTCAAGGCTTCACTCCCATGTACTGCTGTGCAGTAAGGACCCTGACCTTTGGAAGAAGCCTGTGGGCAGGAGACAGTCGAGTGCCTTTTCTGGGAGAAATGTGTGGGGCGGGGAGGTGCAGCCTGTGGTAGGTCCTTCTGTGAAAGGGAGGGCAGTGTATGAGAACATCCTCTGGGTGAATGCAGTATGTTGTCATCTGGGGAATGTTCCCTGGTCTCTAATATTCCAATACACACTGTCTTATGGAGAAATATGCTTGGGCTTCTTTTGTACATGTCCAGATAAAATGCAAGGTGCCAGAGACATCCTGGGTGGATGGAAAGGCAGACTGGGAGATCTGCTTGGTTTGAGGACACAACACTCAGCCCTTGCTCATCTGACTAGGAGCCACTCAGCTCAAGCTGCCTCTATCTCCTCACTAGAGAGAAAGAGACAGGACCCAGAGCAGGCTCTGCAATCACATCAGCCAACTCCCTCAGCATCTTTGAGTACATCTAGTCCGGCCCCATGGACTTGTACATATCCAGCTTTGTAAATGGTCCCTAACTTGTTATTTCACTACTGAGAGCTGCTCACCTCCTCCCCAAACTCTGCTACTTAGTGTAGTCGTCTGGGAGGTGAACTTGCCGGTGAAGACTGAGGCAAGAGAGGTTTTGAGCACTTCAGCCTTTTCTGCAACCCCTGTCACAAGGTTGTCTCCCCCATTCAGTGAGGAACCCACGCTTTCCCTGAACCTCCTCTTGGTACCAACATACTCATAGAAACCTTTCTTCTTGCCCTTCACAACCCTTGCTAGCTGCAACTCCAATTACGCTTTGGCCTTCCTGTCTTCATCCCTACATGCCCAAGTAGTGCTCTTATAGTCTTCCCTAGTAATTTGTCCAAGTTTTCACTTGTTATAAGTTTCCTTTTGGTGATTTAACTTACTCAAGAGTTCCCTGCTAAACCAAGCTGGTCTTCTGCCATACTTGTTAGTTTTCCTGTGCATCTGGATGGTTTGTTTGTGCCCTCTCAGTAAAGCTGCTTTGAAGTACAGCCAGCTCCCCTGTACTCCTCTCCCCCTCAGACTGGCTTTACAGGGGACCCTGGCCAGCAGTTCCCTGAGCGAGTCAAAGTCTGCTTTTCTGAAGTTCATGGTCCTTATTCTGCTGCTCTCCATCCTTCTTTTCCTTATCATCCTGAACTCAATCATCTCATGATCACTGCAGCCCAAGACCAGATAAAATGCAAGGTCCCAGAGACATCCTGAATGTAACACCCTGGGAAGCTCCAGCTTTGGTAACATCGCTCCTTTCTGCCCTGCCAAACAGGCTTGGGTGGGAGCAAAGAGATGGGTCCCTCCAGAGCACTGGGCCAGCTGGAAAGGTGAATTGGGGCATCTTGGTTTGAGGTCGCAACACTTAGCCCCTGCTCATCTGACCAGGAGCCACACACAGCTCAAGGTGCCTCTGTCTCAATACACAGAGAGACTAGACCTGGGGGAGGGTAGACACACATGGGTGCAAGTCCACACTATGTTTCTTGAAAGAGACACCTGAGTGTGGGGGCATGGGGCCTCGACATGAGGTTGGACAGCCATTAGTTGGGGGTGATCTGGGCTTAGCTATACCTGTGTTGTGCTAGGGGTCGTGCCCAGGATTCTCGGCTTTCGTGGCTACGTGGAGCTGAGTGGGATTCCTGTCCCTGACCCCCTTCTGCTGTATGTGTCAGGAGGTCTTTTTTTAAGCCTTCCTCTGAGGAATTGGGCATGTGGGCAGTAAGCTGTGCTGAGCCTTTCTGGATAGGCTGGGACAGGCCTCTACATAAGACTGGTAGCAGTCATTATGAGTGTTGCTGTCACTGCTACAGTTATTATGAGTGGCGGTGTTATTACTTATCACAATTATATAAATACCAATAATAATTCTATTGCTATAAATAGTAGAGGTGCACTGATAGAAATTTTTTGAGCTGATACCGATTGCTGATATTTAACAAGCTGTATTGGCCTATACTGATCTGACTGCTGATATGCAGCCAGGCAGCTTAGAAAGCAGCGTCTGGCTGGTAAGTTGTAGGGGAAGGGTCATGGTGGGGGCAGATGGAGGCCCCAGTGGTGAGGCAGAGTCTGGGCAGGGGCAGGCACTGCGCAGCCAGGGCAGAGCGCTGGACGGAGCTGCGACCAACTTGTTTGGAGGGCACGGAGGGTGGCTCCCACCACTGCATGCACCCCAGGAGGGCATGGGGGCGGGTGTTTGTCTCTGGATCTTCACGAAGAGCGAGGGCAGGCTGCTATTGTAGGCTGGAGCCGGGGCCAGCCTGGGGGGCTGGACTGGGCTGCACTGGGGATGGTCGGTGGCAGTGCTGGGAGGGGAGCTAGGGGGGCTATGGTGAATGTTGGGGTGGCTGCAGCACCCCCCACCCCGTAGCCTCCCTTCCAGCACTGCCACTGCCCACCTCGAGCACAGCCTGGCCCGGCCCCCAGCTAGGAAGAGCAGTATTTCTTTCAAAATGGGGCAAATTTTCAAAATAGACCAGTGATGGTCTATTAACAGAACTTCAGACAGACACGGAGTGGTTGAGACATTTGCAACACCTTGGATGCCTGTTTTGAGAAATACGAGGATGTGTATGTGACTTGCTAAACAAATCCTCATATTTCCTGTGTTCAATGCACATTTTACAGGTTTTGCTTGAAATGTATATTTAGTCTTTTGTCTTCCTTTGTTGCTAGCTCAATTGAAATGTATATATAGTTTTCTTGCCTTCTCTAGTTACACTGGCTCAGCCTTTCTCTCTCTCTCTCAGACATGTGATGAGTGTGCCAGGTCTCTGCCAATAATTCTGCTGTTTCCCCATGACTCCTGCATGGGAGAGCAAGAGCCCTGTCATTCAGTCATTCTTTCTTCCCTCTACCATTTTCTCTGCCCATAAGCACGGCTCATTCATGAGGCAGGGCCCAGCAATAGCTCCTGGAACCCACAGCTGATTGAGGCCTTAATTGCCACGTGTGCGCGTGCACATATAATTATGCACATACACAACTATACATATGCACATATAGATTCATAGATTCATAGATGTTAGGGTCGGAAGGGACCTCAATAGATCATTGAGTCCGACCCCCTGCATAGGCAGGAAAGTGTGCTGGGTTAAAATGACCCCAGCCAGATGCCTATCTAACCTCCTCTTGAAGACCCCCAGGGTAGGGGAGAGCACCCCCTCCCTTGGGAGCCCATTCCAGATTTTGGCCACTCGAACTGTGAAGAAGTTCTTCCTAATGTCTAGTCTAAATCTGCTCTCTGCTAGCTTGTGGCCATTATTTCTTGTAACCCCCGGGGGCGACTTGGTGAGTAGAGCCTCACCAATTCCCTTCTGTGCCCCCATGATGAATTTATAGGCAGCCACAAGGTCGCCCCAGGTCCCCCAGTCTCTCCTCATAGGGCTTGGCCTGCAAGCCCTTAACCATACGAGTGGCCCTTCTCTGGACCCTCTCCAGGTTATCCACATCCCTCTTGAAGTGCAGCGCCCAGAATTGCACGCAGTACTCCAACTGCGGTCTGACCAGCGCCCGATAGAGGGGCAGTATCACCTCCTTGGTTCTGTTCGTCATGCATCTGCTGATTCGCAATAAAGTGCAGTTAGCTTTTCTGATGACTTCATCACACTGACAACTCATGTTCATCTTGGAGTGCACTAGGAAGCCGAGATCCCTTTCTGCTTCCATGCTGCGGAGCAGGTCATTCCCTAGGCAGTAGGTATGCTGGACATTTTTCCTCCCTAGGTGCAGCACTTTGCATTTCTCCTTGTTAAATTGCATTCTACTGTTTTCTGCCCATTTGTCCAACCTGTCCAAGTGTGCCTGTAGTTGTTCCCTGCCCTCCGGCGTGTCCACTTCTCCCCATAGCTTTGTGTCATCCGCAAACTCGGACAGAGTACACTTCACTCCCCCGTCCAAGTCGCTGATGAAGACATTGAAGAGTATCGGTCCAAGGACCGAGCCCTGCGGGACCCCACTGCCCATGTCCTTCCAGGTTGATGCCGACCCATCCACCACCACTCTCTGGGTGCGACCCTCTAGCCAATTGTACACACATACATACACACACAAACATATTGTACACACATACATACACACACACACACACATACGTACACATATATTGTACACACATACATACACACACAAACACACCCTTGTATGCATAAACACACACAAATATATACACATATATATACACAGAGACACATATATACATGTGCACATGTATACATACAGACATATATAAGTATACCTAGACATAATCTATGTATCCACACATGTACATACATACTTATAGGCACATGTGTGTATACATGTGTGCAATCTTTTATATGTATATATATAATCTTTCTATCTATCTATATATCTATATATATCTGTGCATACATATACACATGCATATATATGCATACACATAAACATACACTCACATAAAAGAATACATACACCTATATATAACATACATCTACATACATATAATCATACACATACACACACATACACATTTATACATCTAAACAACAAATACAGATAAAAAGATATGCAGATGTGTATACACACACATATATATATACATATACACGTGGTTACCCCCAAGTATACATACACATATATACATGTGCAGATATATACATCAGCCTACATACATACATACATCAAAGGACATATAACTCTACACGCATATATATATATATATATAT
>NW_005842917.1:209015-211619 GCF_000455745.1 Alligator sinensis
TCCCAGGTGCGTGGGAGGGGGGGAAAGCTTGCATGCATCAGCTGCAGCCATCACCCTGCACTGCCACCGCTGCACGTCCAGCTACACGCCTCCCCCACCCCCCCAGCTCCCCACCCTCTCTCCTGTCTGTTCTCAGGGCCTGGTGGTGGCGGGGTGCTGTCACTGTGTCCCCCCTCCCCTTCGTGCTCCCCACCCTGCTGGATCTTGTTGGGACCTGGCGGTGGCAGCAGGAACAAGGCCAGAGCAGGGAGGCGAGGCCTGTGCTGTGCTGCCAGCGCACCGCATTGCTGCTGCTCCCATGGGGTAGAAGGGGCCGTTCCAGCCCCTCCCCTCACTCCCCACCATCATGGTGGTGCTCCGCCATGTGTGTATCTGTGCAGAGCGCTCTGATTGGTTGTTTCAGTCAGCATTGTGACTGGCTGCTGAGACAACCAATCAGTGTGTAAATAAAGTGTTACGGACAGACAGACAGACAACGGCTTTTATTATATTAGAACTAAGAAATTGCCTGTCAAGAATGACGGGGGGCCAGAGCCCAGTGTCTGACCCCCACCCCATCTCCCCCTATCCTTCTCTGGCCCCACGCCAGCCCCCTACCCACTTCAGGCCCAACCCCCTTCCCATCGCTTTGGGGCCGGCCCCATTCCACCCCCCTGCCCGGCACTTCAGGTCCAGGCCTGACTCAGTTCCCAGCCCTGCCCCGCCACTGCAGGCTCGACCCCGTTCCCAACTCTGCTGCATTGGGCTAGACCCCATTCCTTCCTGTGCTGCATTGGGCCCAACCCTGTTCCCCCCCCTCCCCCACCGTGTTGGGCCCAACCCTGTTCTCCCCTCCTGCCACAGTGGGCCTGATCTGGTTCCCCGCCATCACTTCAGGTCCAACCCCATTCCCGCCCCGCCTGCTGACCGCAGCGGGTCCAACCCCGTTTCCCCGCCTCACGCTGCTCCTCCTGTTCCAATGCTGTATTTGTACTCTGATTGGCTGTTTCAGTCAGCCAATCAGAGCACGAATAAAAGCATTATGGACAGACAGACAGATTAAGGGTTTTATAATATTAGAATTTTTAGCCTTTTTTGCCCCATTATTCTCACCTCAGGGTTGTCCAGGGCAAACAAACAGCACACTGGGGCAGTCTGTCCTGTGGAGAACATCACCATGCAGAGCACTGACTCCTGCACAGGCGACGCTGCGGGGGGCATATGCCCCCCCCGAGATTGGCCACGGTCGAAGCTGCCGCTGGCTTCTGCCGGCAGTCACTGCTCACTCCCCACCCCCACCCCGAGCCAGTCACTGCTCCCTCCCCCCCCCCACCCCGCTACTAACACCACTGCTGGTGTCTGCAGGCGGTCCCCGCTCGCAGACACCGACACCAGTGTCTGTGGGCGGCCCCTGCTCGCCGCCATGATGTGTCATCCCTCCACCCGGTCCCGGGAGGCACCAGTTATTCATTTACCCCCGAGCGCCTCCAACAGGCTCCAACCCTCTTAGGCAAATCAGGACTCAAATCATTTCAACGCTTTTTAGCCCCGGGGCGCTACTCCTACGGCATATTTCTGCCCCATTGCAGTACCACGTGGCTAGGAAGAAGCACCCCCCATTTATGTGGTAAAACCGCTGCTGTGTTGAGCTGGGATTGGCGCCAGTCAGCGGCTGCCATGTTGATACCGGAAGCTGTGGCACGTTGGGCGTTTTTAGGCAACGTGGGCAATAGTTTGATTTCTCGCATGCTGGGGAGTGCCCACCCCTGGGGGCTGATTTAACCCAGGATGGACCACGGCCCTTTCCATGAGGAAACACTGACGCGAGGCGCTAGTGCTGGGGGATCCTGCCATAGCCACAGCCACAGCCACAGTGCTCAGGCTCACGCCTCGTGGCGGGTGCGACGGGCAGCACCGGGACGAGGTGCAGCCCAGCCCCCCGAGGGGAGGTGGAGGGGGAGGTGTTGGAAGCCAACGGGTGGCCCTGGCGATGCCACTTTGGTCTGGGTCCGGCCTGGGCGAGGTGACCCATGAGTGGCCACCTTGTTGCAACGGGAGAGCGCCGGCCTGGCCGCCCCACACCGCGCTGAGCACGATGGACGAGGCTCAGCTTCGACACCCTTCGGCGCGGGGCACTGCGGGCACAGCCGGCGCCCAGGGACAGCGTGGCCGGGACCCGTGTCCTCTGTGGAAGTGGGCACAGGGGGGCGTCTGCACCAAGCCCGGCGGCCCGGCCCCACGTGGTCTCCCTGCTCCCGCGGCCGGCAGGGGGCGAGGGGACCCTGCAGCTTTGGAACCTTTACCCCCCGCGCATGCGCATCCGCAGCCCCTCACGGGGCCGTCCAGGGAGAGCAGCCGCTGTCTGTGCATGCGCCGTGAGCACAAAGGCGGAGATGCCTCCGGAGAGATTCACTGCGCATGCCCGGGCCGGGAGCAGCGCGGGGAGGAGCGGGGCGAGAGACAAAGCCGTTACTGCGCAGGCGCGGCCGGGCTGAGGGGCGGGATCTGTTAGGTGGGTGCGGAGCGAGTCGGGGCGCGGTGCCGGCGGGGGGCGGAGGGGCTCCTGGACCAGCCTCGGTCCCGCCTGTGCGGGGGGTGCGGGGGGCGGGGGTGGGGCGGGGGGGG
>NW_005842917.1:211849-214205 GCF_000455745.1 Alligator sinensis
GGGCTGCGCGGCGGGGGCCCAAGCCTGGGGCTCGCGGAGACCGGGAAAATCCATGTCCGAGCATTTCATCCTGATCTTGGATGCTGCTGACCCCACCCCCGTGTGCCTGGGGCATGTTTCCTGCCTCCCCATCTCTCCGAGCGGTAGCTGTCCAGTGACACGTTCCTCTTGTCCCCAGGTCACGATGAGCGTGAAGGTCGAGGCGGTGGCCTCAGACCAGTCGCGGCGCACCGGGGCGCCGCAGGAGCTCGGTGAATCCTGGCCTCTGCGGCCGTGGGGCCGAACCACAGACGTGCCTCTGGAGGAGGCAGCACAGAGGGACAGTCCAGGGTCTTGGGACCTGCCAGACCCGGTGTCAGGTGAGGGGACGAGCGCAGCCCAGGGCGTGGGTCTGAGTGCTGCAGTGGTTCTCCTCCATCTCCCCTCTCCCACACGCCAGAGTCTCAGGCTGCCACAGTCACAGGCCAATATGGGCATACAGCAAGGCTTTCCCCTGCCAGCAGCACCAGGCCTGACCTGTGCATTGTCTTCCCCACCCACAGGTGCAGGAACCACGAGCAAAACTCATCAGCAGCCTCTTGAAGAAGGGCCTGCAAACCTGGAGCTGCCAAGGACTTCCCCAGGGAGGCTGGGGGAGAGGGGCTCCCTGAACCGTGAAGAGAGCCAGCTGCAGAAGGGGCAGGGAAAGCTGGCAAAGCAGACAGAGAGCATGGAGGTGAGCAGGGCACAAGATCCAGCTGGGGTGGGAGTGCACCCTGGGCCATGCATGGGAGGAGCCAGGGGGCCTGTCAAGAGTTTGGGGAGCACGGAGAGCTAAGGAGCAACAAGTCTGTGGAGACATGAGCTGCAACCACACCCAGCTGGCGTTTGTTGGAGCTCACCACCAGTGCTGATAGCCAGGGGTGCTGGCACGGGAAGGCCGGGCCAGTCGTGAAGCCCCTGGCCCTAAAGCTCCTGACTCAAAGGGCCAAGCACATACAAAGTGATGAACTGGGCCAAGGCAGACACGTGGACCCCACCACACACACATCCCCTGTCGGTGCAGAAGGGGGCATTTTGCATCAATGTGTCATGGCCCAGCCTGCAGAGAGGCGTGGCGCAGAGGGATTGTGGAGAGGGCGGCGGGGGCTGGAGGCAGCTGGACCAGGAGACACTGATGGGGTAACGCTTGTTCCTGCAGCTCCAGGAGGCCTTTGAGGACGTGGCTGTGTATTTCACACGGGAGGAGTGGGAGCTGCTGGAAGACGCACAGAAGGGGCTTTACCGGGACCAGATGCTGAGGAACTGGCGAGCCCTCGTTTCCCTGGGTAACGCTGTTTCCTGCTTCTCCCTCCAGCCGTGTCAGCGCTGACCCTTACTGTCTTCTCCCTGCTTCTCACCACTCTTGCCCTCGTGAACTTTCCCCTGGAGGTTGAAATCCACATCCTCCCCACAGCTTCGTGCATGATCGTGCGTCTCACATTTCACACCAACATCTCCTGCTCAGTTTGATCTGGCCTCCTTCACCTGAGTCTTCTCCTTTCGTATAAGCCCCAGTGCCTCCATATGCAGTTGTATCTTGGCTGGAGCATATCCCTTTCCCTTCTCAGTGTGGTTGTCATCTCAAATTTATTAGCCAGAAAAATTCACTCCCACCTGCTCCTCAGGGAATGGTTCTGATTTCCTCCTTGTCCCCCTAGCGTGTCCTGTACCACATGCCTAACGCTGTGAGCATGCTCAGTCAGTGCTGCCTTCTTTAGTTATGAGCAGGGATCTGGGTTTTCCCATTCCCATGGAAAAATGGAGAAAACCATGGATTCCCTGTTTTTAGCATGGCTTTCCCCTTTTAGTAGAGAAATCTGCAGATTCTCTGCTTTTGGAAAGAGCTCTTGCAGGCTGGCACAGCTCCAGCCTGCAAGAGCCGATTGCAGAAAGGACAGGAAGCCCCCAGCCCTGCCCGGAGGGTGAAAGGCAGGGCCTAAGCCTCTGAGTCAGTCAAGGCTGGGCTCAGACTCGCCCTTCGCCCCTGGAGCCTAGAGGTAAGTGGGGTTTGGGGGCTGTGGGGCAGGGTTGGGGGCTGAGGGAGTGGGGGGTACTGCCGGCCCCAAGTGGCACACTGCAGCCAGAACCAGGGCCAGGGGGTGAAGGCAGGGGTGCCCCTCTGCGGGGGGGGCTTTGCGGGTAAGTGATGCAGGGTGCAGTGTGGTGGTGCCCACCATGTGCAGGCCGCGCATACTGCCCAGGGGAGGGGGAGGCTTGCATGCAGCTGTCTGCACAGCTCCATGGCCAACTCTGCAGCAGTGGCAAAGGATGGGGACGGGGGGAGTCTCGCATGCGGCTGGCGGCGCCCCCCTCCCCGTGGGGCGCGGCAGCGGGC
>NW_005842917.1:214406-214609 GCF_000455745.1 Alligator sinensis
GTGGCGGCTGGGCGGCCCACAGCCCTGCCCCTTGTGGCCGGTGGCACAGCTCCGCGGCGGCAGCGGTAGGTGCAGGAGGTTCTGTACACAGCAGCTGTCTCCGCTGGCATGGCCCCACAGGTAAGCGGCAGCGGCCACTGCGTACAGAACCTCCCACGCTGCTGCTGAGCTGTGCCCAGAGCTGTGTGGCCAGCCACCGGGGA
>NW_005842917.1:214623-232207 GCF_000455745.1 Alligator sinensis
CTGCGTGCGAGCCCCGCCCCCATCCCTCGCTGCTGCTGCAGAGGCAGCCATGGAGTTATGAGGCCAGCTGTGTGCAAGCCTCCCCCTTCCCTAGGCAGTCAGCCGGGCACCATGTGTGCGGCCTGCACATGGCGGGCACCACCACACTGTGCCCCGCATCACTTACCTGCAAAGTCCCCCTGGCCCTGCTTCTGGCTACAGTGTGCCACCTGGGGCTGGCAGCACCCACCACTCCCTCAGCCCCCAAGCCCCACTTACCTCTAGGCTCCAGGGGTGAAGGGCATGGCTCCATGGTGCCAGCACTTGCCTGCAAAGCACCCCCAGCCAGCACGCAGCTGCCACCACCCCGCACCTCTGCGGAGCCGTGCAGCTGGTCACAAGGCATGAGCAGCGGTGCAGTGGCTGCTGCTGCATGTAAGCCCCCCTTTCCACCCCCCGGCCGGGTACTACATATGTGGCCTCTACACAGTGGTTGCCACCGCACTGCTGCTGCCACCGTGCCCTGTGCCACTTGCCCACAAAGCCGTGCGGGTGGCCGTGGGATGGTAGCGCAGGGTGCAGTGGCAGAGTTGCAGTGGCGGTCTCCGTGTGCAAATCCCCTGTCAGGCTGGCCAGCGCGTGTGTGGCCCACAGAGTGGCACCCCTGCCCTCACCCCCTGGCCCTGCTCCTGGGATTGGGCACAAGGGCACGCTCCCCCTCCCCCCCCCTTTCTTGATTTAATTTTTATCACAGGGTTTGGGGTTTTAATTGGAGAATTTGCAATTTTTAATCAGAGAAAACCAGAATCCCTGGTTATGACTCAGCAGAGGGAAATGAAAGTCTTACTAGCCCTTGTTGTTACCACCACTGGTTTTAGCATTTCCTTGACTCCATTGCTAGTGACCCATGCACGTGCAATGGAATCTGGGTACTTCCGTCTCCAGATGCCTAGAAACTTCTGCCCATGTTCCTTCCTAAAGTATTCATATCCACCAGCTACGGGCTCTGGCTTGACTGTATTTCCTTGGAGACCTGTTCCCAAGCTTGCTCTACCATTCACAGTTGTCATCTCCTGAAATCCCTCTGCATGTCAGATACCCATCATGGTGTTAAAAAGAGGTGGGCTCAGTGCAGGACTGGTGAAAAATGGTTGTTTTTTCCAGAGGGTCTCCGATACAGGGGTTGTTCCGGCTTGTGGGCAGGGCTGAGAGACTTACCTTCTCCCATGTCCATTTGCTTTTTTGGTGTTTTCTTTTCCCTCCAGTTTCTCTGAAGGGCTTTCTTAGGGAAGGGCTTCATGGCTTTTTGCTCTGTAAAGACCATGTTGACCATTCCTACATTATGGGCTTTCATGTGCTCAAAAAGGTGTCTCCTTCTGCCTTCTCTTGTCCATATCCAGGACTCCACGGACCTTTGTTTCAAACCCTGCAGGATTTCCTCACTTGTGTGCTCAACTCCCCTTCTGGGAAGATCCTCCCATTGGATGGGATGATTGCTTTCGTTGCCACTGCAGTTCTTATAAAATCTTCCTTTCCTCTGCACACTTGGGAAATGACACTCTGTCCCAGAAACAAGTGTCACAATCAGCCATCTGTTGCCAGGCCTCACTTTAAACCTTCCCACAGAAAAAACTTGCTTTCATTCCTTTGCCTGGAATGACACTGCTAAGACAGATGTTACCTAGCCACCAGTGTGTCCAGTGTATCTTCATTTTCGTGCCTTATAAATAGTGAAAGCTTCATCTTTATGCTGTTTAGCACATTACACATCACTACATCTGCAACCCTGTCCCTGGGAACTCTCTTGGTCTCGCATCCATTTTATACCTCAGAGGAGTAGTGGGTACTTTTTTTCCTGTCACCATCCCCCCAGTACCTGGGTGACAAAGGCCATCGTCTATCAAAGGCTTCTCCCTGCAGTGCCATCTCTTGCATCCTAAATGTCCACCCTCCCTTGTCCTTCAAGGCCCCAGTAGAATCCTTCAGTTCACTGGATCCATTCTCCAAATCCTAGCTGGTTATTTGGCATCCAGTACCCAGTCATGAATGTTTTTTAACCACTGCCCCAAACAGGACATCGAGGTCCCACCCCTGATTTAATCGGCCGCATTGCACGAGGACAGGAGGAGCTCTGGGTCTGTGATGGTGAGGACATTTCAAGGTTGGAGGATCTCCTGCCTGGTGAGTTGTGGCTGTCCCCTGCCCCGACTTCCCTCTCAGAAATGCTCCATGCCCACAGTGCCTGGACCCTGAAGACCTGCCCTTTCCCTCCTTGTCTCCCCCTAACTACAACTGCTAGGGACAGTGAGTTCCTGGTTTTGATGTTTAGGCACAGGTCTGGCTTCCCTGGAATACCATGGTCTTAAAATTCTGTCTTTGTTTCGCAGTGCAAGAGTTCATTCCCCAAGCCCAAGGTAGCCATACCTCTATAGCAGCCTCTTCTAAGGCATGATGGGATTGAAGTCCCCCATGGAAATCAGCATGGTGGCTTGCAGCTCCATGTAGCCATTATTGTAAGGCAAGAGAGAGGCCTGGGGCTCTGCCTGGTGTCTCCTGCTCAGGTCGAGCTGGAACCTAGGAAGTGTTGAATCCTGGTCTCGGACTGCATTGAATGGCTCCTGGCTCCAAAGGGTGAGAGGGATTCACAAGCTTTCATGTTGCAGGGGGAAGTGAACCCCCATGACTCATGCCTTTGTGTTTCATCTCTGGGCCATGAGTGTCACAGAGCTCTGGACTCAGCAGAGAGTCCATGTACAGGTTCATGCAAAGGCCTTTGTCCCAGAGCAGATTCCAGTGATGTGCAGGCAACCTGGGCCTCATCAGCAGAGGAAAGCCACATGGGCCCGTTGCAAGCCCTAGACCTTTCCCTGGAAGCAGGAAGGAGACACAGCCCTGTACCTTCCAGGAAAGAGACCCCCAGCTCAGTCCCCTCCTCCCAGAGCAGGGTTTGGAGGCAGGAGGGATGAACCACATGGGTATTTTCTACCTAGAAGAAGCAAATAGTCCAGTGTAAGGCCATTCTCCCCACACACCCTAACTTCTGGCAAGCCCCAGAAATCCACTGCGAGGCTGTCTATCCTGGTACCAGATGCTGCTCTCAGGACTGCCAGAGATCACGGGTGAGGAAAGCAGACCAGTCTCACCAATGCACTTTGGCTTTCGGAACATGTTGGCCCAACCAGTTTGAGGGCTCAGTATCATCTCCCCTGGGTCTGCCAGTGCTGTGGGACAGAGCAGTCTTTAGAGAGACTCCTTTCTTTATGCTGATTCTGCCTCTGTTCTCCTGGTCCTGTTAGAGCAGGAAGTTATTCAGGTCCAGTCCTAACACATGTCCCACGTGGGTTTCTCCCAGTAGAGTCTGAGGGGATGGGGCTGAGCGCTAGGTCACAAATTCTGTGGTCCTGGCTCTGACCTCCACTGAGCAGGAAATATTAGCCTGGCACAGGAACGTGCCCCTACCTCACCGTCAGCATTTGGGGCTTGGCAGGGTGACATTCTCTTCAGGAAACTTAAGTGTCAAGGTCCAGTCATGCTCACAGGCCCAGGACAGCAGAGGAAATTGCAGTGTTTGGCCTGTGAAAACAGGGTATGGCTAACCTGGAGTTTCTCCTCCCCATGCAGAAGGCGCCTGGCTGCTAAGCAGAGCTGAGAAGCAGAGTCCTGATGAAAGGTCTGCAAACCTGGAGCCACACCAGCCTTCCCTAGGGAGTTTGGGCAAAATGGAGTCCCTGAGACCTGAGGAAGACCAATGGCTCCAGAGCCAGGGGGGCCCCCAAAAGCATAAGGTGAATATGGCAGTGAAGCGGGTGCCATCATTTCTTGGGTGTGAGAGTGAAGAAAGGACAGATTCCAGAGAGAGCCCGGGGCCCAGGGAAGGATTTGTGGAGATGAAGAGCCATAAGGCAAAGTTCCATCGGAAAGAGACCCTGCAACTGAGCCAAGGCAGTGGGTGGGGCCTGGCAGGGACGCAGGAGCTGCCTGCCGAGACCTGGGGCAGAGCCCACCCTGACCCTGAGTGCCGGAAAACCTTTAGCTGCCTCCCACACCGTGCTCTTCCACATTGGTGCCCTGAGATTGGAAAGAACTTCACCCGCTCCTCCCACCTGGTGGTGCACCAGCACATACAAAAAGTGAAGAAACCACATCAGTGTTCTGTGTGTGAGAAGAGCTTCACCTATTCCTCCCATCTGGTGCAACACCAGCGTATCCATACAGGGGAGAAGCCATATAAATGCTTTGAGTGTGGGAAGAGCTTCACCAGTTCCTCCCATCTGGCACGACACCAGCACTTCCATACAGGGGACAAGCCATATCAGTGCCCCGAGTGTGGGAAGAACTTCACCAATTCCTCCCATCTGGCACGACACCAGCACATACACACAGGGGACAAGCCATATCAGTGCTCTGAGTGTGGGAAGAGCTTCACCCAGTCCCACAACCTTGCCCAGCATGAACGTATTCACACGGGTGAGAAGCCATATCAGTGCTCTGTGTGTGGGAAGAGCTTCAGCCAGTCATCCCACCTGGGCCAGCACCAACGTATCCACACAGGGGAGAAGCCATATCAGTGCCCTGTGTGTAGGAAGAGCTTCACCAATTCATCTCACCTCACCCAGCATCAACACATCCACACGGGGCAGAAGCCACATCAGTGCTCGGTGTGCGGGAAAAGCTTCAGCCATTCCTTCAATCTGGAACAACACCACCGTATCCACAGAGAAAAAAAGCCATATCAGTGCTCCCTGTGTGGGAAGAGCTTCACCCGGCCCTCCCACCTGGCTCGGCACCAGCGTATACACACGGGGGAGAAACCACATCAGTGCTCCGTGTGTGGGAAGAGCTTCACCCATTCCTTTAATATGGCACAACACCAGCATATCCACATGGAAAAAAAGCCACATCAGTGCTCTATGTGTGAGAAGAGCTTCACCCGGCCCTCCCACCTGGCCCAGCACCAGCGTATACACACCGGGGAGAAACCACATCAGTGCTCTATGTGTGGGAAGAGCTTCATCCGGTCCTCCCACCTAGCCCGGCACCAGTTTATACACACAGGGAAGAAGCCACGTCAGTGCACTGTATGTGGGAAGAGCTTTACCAGTTTGTCCCACCTGGCCCAGCACCAACGTATCCACACAGGGGAGAAACCACATCAGTGCTCTGTGTGTGGGAAGAGGTTCACCAATTCCTCCAATCTTGCAGCACACCAGCGTATCCACACAGAGGAAAAGCCACATCAGTGCTCTGTGTGTGGGAAGAGCTTCACTCAGTACTCCCACCTGGCCCGGCACCAGCCTACCCACACAGGGGAGAAGCCACATCAGTGCTCTGTGTGTGGGAAGAGCTTCACTCGTTCCTCCAATCTGGCCATCCACCAGCGCATCCACACAGGGGAGAAGCCATATCAGTGCTCTGTGTGTGGAAAGAGCTTCACCTATTCATCCCACCTGGCCCAGCACCAACGCATCCACACAGGGGAGAAGCCATATCAGTGCTCTGTGTGTGGGAAGAGGTTCACCAGTTCTTCCAATCTAGCACCACACCAACGTATCCACACAGAGGAAAAGCCACATCAGTGCTCTGTGTGTGGCAAGAGATTCACCCAGTCCTCCCAGCTGGCCCGGCACCGGCCTCTCCATACAGGGGAGAAGCCACATCAGTGCTCTGTGTGTGGGAAGAACTTCACCCGTTCCTCCAATCTGGCCATCCACCAGCGCATCCACACAGGGGAGAAGCCATATGAGTGCTCCAAGTGTGGAATGAGCTTCACCCATTCCTCCCATCTGGCTCGACACCAGCACATCCATACAGGGGAAAAGCCATATTAGTGCTCTGTGTGCGTGGCAAGACTTCACCAATTTATACCTCCTGGCCCAGCACCAGTATATCCACACACAGGAGAAGCCACATCAGTGCTCTGAGTGTGGGAAGAGCTTCCCCCTTTCCTTCATTCTAGCACAACACCAGCCCATGCCTACAGGGAAGAAGCCACATCGGTGACCTTTGTGAGCTTCAATTTTATCCACCTGGCCACCCACCAGCACATCCACACAGAAGGAAAGCCACATCAGTGCTGTGTGTGTGGGAAGAGCTTCACCCAGTCTTCCCATCTCGCCCAGCACCAGTGTATCTACAAAGGGGAGAAGCCATAACTGCCCAGAGTGTGGGAAGAGCTTTACCCTCTCATTTAGCCTCGCCACACACCAGCATACGCATACAAGGGAGAAGCTGCATTAGTAGTGAAGAGCTTCACTATTTTCCTGCCCCTTGGGCAAGGGGCTGGAACCAATGATCTCTTGAGGTCCCTTCCAGCCCTAATGGCTATGAAATCCAAACTGGCCTGGTACCAGCGCCTCCCCTCTGGCCAAACACCAGTGCATCGGCACCCAGGAGCATCCATAAGTCTACCAGCAGTGAAGGGAGGGCTTGCGGGTGCCTACCTGCTCAGCTTCCACCTGTGCATTCAGGCAAGCAGCATGCTGTTACTGGAGTGCAGAAAACCTGTGAGGGGATGATCTTTGTATCAGCCTTGGATCCTCTGCCTTCCCAATTGTTTTCTAAAGGTAGCCAGTCCCCACCAGGGAGAAGTGCCTTCCCAATAGGGTGACCTCCCCAAGACAGCTGGCTCTGAATGCCTGTCCTTGGCCGCCTCCCATGCCCATTGAGGTCTGCAAGGAGCTGCTGCTGCCACCCCGAGCCTGGTCTGTCAGGTTTTGCTTCTCACCCTCTCTCCAGAGCTCTGTACCCCTGGGTGCCTGCTGCTCCCCTGCCCTGCCTTTCGCCGCACTCTTAATGCAGTCTCTGCTCAGAAAGCCCCATCACTGGGCATGGTATCCCTGTGGCTGGGCTCTCTGCCTGCTCCAGAGCTGTGAGACAGGAACCAACCAAGGGCCAGAACCCTTTGCAAAGCAGATCTCCTTGTCACTGCCCAGCTTCTCTTTGCAGAGGTTTCAGTGGTCCAGGGGCAGTTGCAAACCCTCGGGTGCAGGATTCAGTCACACTGGAGGCCTCACTCCAGGGGCAGGCAGTTATTTTGGGTGGAAGGCCGCTTACCGAATTTTGGCACGCTATTGAGGGCCACATGGGTAGCCCCGCCCTGGTTGCCATCTTGGGACCAGGAGTTCTGTCCCCTAACCCCTGGCCTTTGCCGCCAGAAGTCCCCTCCTCCCCTGGGAAATACTCCTTTCAGCAAGGTGGTTTGCCATCTCAGAACCAGAAAAATGCCAAATTATATTATAAAAATCAAACGTACTACAACATTAATTTCAAAAAATATTTTTGTTCTGATTTACGTGTGGGCGTATTGTACATAGAGTTGATAGTATCATAGCTTAAAATGAAGTCTTATTCTTGTATATTGTGGGTGAGTATAGGTTTGTGGGAGGGTGTGGGTTTTGTGGGGGGCTGTGTATGGGGGGAGGGTGGCTGGGGAGGGTTGTGGCTTGGGTGGAGGGGAGGGTTTTTCCCCCAGCCTGCCCCCCCCCAGCCCACGTGTGGCAGGCAGCGCTCCTCCAGGCCTGGACAATGTGTTCCTGCCACTCCTGGCCCCAGGACACCAGCGCAGCCCCATGCTCCCACTCGCTACCACTTCCCCCTGTCTGCCACTGCTCCCCTTCTGCCACTTCCCTGTGCCCCCTGCCCCCCCACTTGCTGCTCCGGAACCACGTCCGAGCAGCTCCTGCCATCCCAGCGCTGCCTCTGGGACCTACGTGGTGCCAGGCAGCAAAGGAGCAGGGAAATGGCTGCAAGCGGGAGCACGGAGCACAGCAGCAGCCAGGCAAGAGTGCAGGGCCTGCGTCAGCGCATCGGGACTAGCGCTGGCAGGGTGGAGTGGCAGGAGTGTGGAGCCAGGCTGCCAGGGGTCTATGGAGCTGGGTGGTTTCACTGTCTCCCTCCTAATGCAGCATAGCCCAGCTCCATAAACCCCTGCCAGCCTAGGCCCTGTGCTTCTGCTTCCCTGCTGTGGGCCCTGCCGGCACTGGCCCTGGTGTACCTGTGCAGGATCTGTGCTCCCGTCCAGCTGTTGCTGCACTCCGCACACCCGTTTGCTGCCCCTTCCTACCACAGCCATATCCCCGCTTCCCCCACTACCCACCACCACATGGTTCTCAGCCGCAGCACCAGGACTGAAGGAACTGGCCCGGCTGGCCCCGGGGACAGGGGCAATGGCCCATGGTCCTCCCCTGTCCCCCTCCTTATCTCTATTTCCCTCGACGCAGGAGCAGCCCTAGGCCAGAAGCCTCAGCTTGGCAGAGGCTTCTGCCTGGGACTTGGGGGGCTGGAGGGCAGGGCTGGGCCGCGCTGGACTTGCTTCTGCAGCCTTGATCCTGTTGGGGGCTCTCCCTGGGACCTACTGCCCCTGGCTCCTGTCATCTTTGAAAGGCTGCCAGGAGCAGATTAATACTAATTTTCTAATGTTTTGGGGGGGCCCCATGTGCCAGAAAGAATGGCCTGGCGCTGTATTCTGCCCACCCTGTCTCACTCCCAGGTACTGCTGTGCAGCAAGAACCCTGCCCTCTGGAAGGAGCCTGTGGCAAGGGGACAGTAGGTTGCCTTTTTTGGGACACACTCTACTGTCGCCTGTGTGAATCAGAGCCACCGCCCTCTGGCCCCTTAGGACAGGGACAGCTCGGGTCCCTCTGGCAGGACTGGGGGTCAGGAGCTGTGGGGAGAAAAGGCAGAAGTATTGGGGAGAAGGGGATGAATAGAAGCCCCCTCCTGGGGCTTTCCCCCCAGATCTCTGCCCCTGCCCCTTGGAACTACCCCACATCATTCCACGAGACTAGGGAGAAAAGGATCCACGGAACCCTTCCTGGCCTAGTGTTTCCTACCCGGACTCAATATAGGGCTGGACCCATTGCAGAAGCTTCTTTAGTGGGAGCTTCCACTCTACTTCCGCCCTGACTTAGCTATTTCCGGTGTGCTGCCAGCGGCTCTTCCCCTGCACCCACTCCTCCCAGGACGCCTGGGTTCTTTCCCGCCCTCCTTGCAAGACTCTTGGGTTCATTCCCGGAGCGTGACGCACATCCGCTTCTCCCGCCGGGCACCTTAAAAGGCAGCGGCATAGAGTAGCTGAGGGGCCCCGGGGCTGGAGTAGCTGTTGCCCCAGTAACAAGAAACGCGTCCCAGCAATACGCATGCGCTAGCTTCGCTCCCGCCCCTGTCCCGGTAGGCTTGGGGCTGTCTACGGACAAGCCTGATCCGTTGCCGGCTTCCTCCAGTCCCGCGGGGGTTGACAGCGGTGCGTTGTTCATTGGCTGCGTTCGTGTCACAGGAGCTTGCGCGCGGGAGGACGTCGCTGGGGTTGAAAATAATATCATCAGGCTCCGCCTTAGTCTCCTAAGTCAATCGACGGTGTCTCTCCCCCCTCCCCCTTTCTTTTGGGCCTTCTTAGCTCGTTCGTACGTGCGTGCGGAAGCCTTTGCGGCCATATTTGTTATGGGCGTCACCTACATGAGCGCACCCAACAAGGTTTCACGGAGCGCTAGGCTTCGTCCGCCATCTTGGAGGAGGGCACTGCCAGGTCACAGCAAGAGCAGCGAAGCCATGTGAGCAGCCGTGTTGGATATCGTGACTCCCCTCCCCCACCTCAATGACACCCCGCAGCCCCGTCCGCCATCCTTGCTGTGGGCAACATGTTTGTTTTTGGTAGGGTCTACCAAAATAATCGTAACAAAACTCACTGGTGGTGGCCTCCCGGGGATGCGTGGCTGTAGGGGCTCCCAGGCACCCAGGAGTGAGGACTCTCACTGGGCCTTCCCAAAACGCAGGAGATACAGCCCTGCCTCCTGTTCTTGTAGGTCTCTTTCATCAACAATCCCTCCCTTTGGGCCACCTGATTTATCCTTACTTTTATAAGGTCCCCCATAAACCCTGGGGGCCTGGAGGGACCTTGTAGGGTCCCCCCACCTCCATTACTGGGGCACGGGCCTGTCATGGTAGGCCACGTGTCCACATGGGGCGGGGGGGAGGGGTCTCCTAGCAACGGGTGAGCCCCATTCCCTGTTAGGATAGGGTCTCCCGAAAGGCCCTCCCCGTTGGCTGACGCCCCCTCGGACTCCCAACCCCGGCAGGTTAATGATTGTCAGGGCGTGGGAGGGGGAAAGGTCACCTGGACAGACTCACAGCGTCTGCGCAGGGGACCCCCTGCCCTGCCCCCGGCCATGTTTTGGGGTGTCTGGTCCTATCTGCTGTATCTCTATGGTGCCCTCATCAATGCCCTGTCCCCCTGCCAGCCTCCCACCCCGCTGCCTGCCAGCAGGGTAGACTGGGAACAGGGACTGGGGCTGGGGCTGGGGTGGGGGGGAAGGGAGCAGGTGCCTCCCTACTGGGGCGGGGGGGAATTGGGGGAGCCATTGGGGTCCCTGCCCCCAAGAGCCAGGGAGACGGGTGGGGGTCTGCGTGCCTGCTGTCCTAAGGGTGGGCACAGGGACAAGAGGGGCCCTGGGAAGTTGGGTGGGGATAGGGGTCCCCCGATGGCACTGACTCCTTTTCCTCCCCCCTCCGGCAGTACCTGGGGGTCTGGCACTTTGTGGGAGCCGCGGCCATCACCGGCCCCTCGCTAGAGAACTTTGCGAGCACGGATGGGGCCATCTTCTTGCTGGTGCCCAGCGCCCAACCTGGGCAGCTCGGCCTGCGGGCAGCGCTGCGTCTGTGAGTGTGGGGTGGGAGCGGGTATCACCCCCCCCCCTTTCTCTGCCGCACACACCCCCAGGCAGCCACTCAAGCACCAGCCATCCCTCCATCTCCACCCCTGCATCCACCTATCCCCACACATCCAGCCCCACACATGCCCTCCATCCCACCACCCATTCCTATATAGCTGTATACATACCCCATCTGTCTACACACCCTCCATCCATCCCTCCCTATACACACTGCATGCATCCCTCTCTTCTGCCATCCCTATATGCCCCATCCATACCAAATCCATCCAGTCAGCCCTATACTTCCCTGTGCACACCCCATCCATCCCTTCCTCCATCCACCAGTCCACCTATTCCTGTAACACAACATCCATCCATCCATTCATCCATCCATCCACAAACACAAACACCCCCTCCACCCATCCCTCCTCCTCGTGCTCTCTCCCTTTCTCCCCCACCAGGAAATCGGGTGTCTGCATCCAGCGATCATGGACCTACCTGCTCAAGGAGGGACACCCAGACCTGGGCACTGAAGGTGAGCAATGGCCCTCATTCCTGACCTGCAGCCCCCTGCCCTCTCCACCCCTGCTGGTGCCCCTCACTTCCAACCCACAGTTCCCTGCCCCATAGGACTTGGTCTCTTCCTGTCCCCCCCTTCCAGGCCGTCCAGGGATGCGATCCTGGGTATTTGCTGGGAAGTGCCCCGACACCATCATTGTCCAAGAAACAGACCATGATTACGACCGACTCCTGCTGTATGGTAAGTGTGGAGGGAGCCCAGACACCTGGGTTATCTGGGAGGGAAATGGGGGGGTGGGGGGAGCAAGGGGGCTGGGAGCCTGGATTCTCCCTGATTCTGCCCCTCCCCCTAGGCCGCTCCCCCCAGGTTGCAAATCAGTGTTTGGAGGACTTCTGGGACCAGGCTTCCTGCCTGGGCATGGAGATGTCCCTCCTCATCCCCCGGACCCATGGTAATATCTGGGGGGAAGGGGGCAGGCAGGGGTCTCCCTTGCCTGCTGCTGCCCCCCTGGTGGCTGAGTAGGGAATCTCCGACGGTGGGGCAAGGCGGGGGGCATTAAGGTGGTTGAGCTCAACCACCCCAGCCAGCAGAGGGCAGCAGTGAAGCCCCCTGTCATTCTAAGCAGCTTCCTTCTTTCTCCCCCTCCCAGACCCCTGTGAGCTCCAGGATGCCTGATCCCAACACCCCCTGCCCCAGCAAAGAGCAAACCCCAGTTCCTGGAGCTGCCCAATAAAGGACTCGCTTTCCCTGCTGGCAATCATGGTGTCTGTGAGATGCTTATAGGGGCCAGGGGGTTGCGGGTCAGGAGTGAGGTGCTGGGGCTTTGGGTCAGGAGTGAGGGGCAACAGCCAGGCTGGGAGGATAGGGGCTGCAGGTCAGGAATGAGGTGCACCAAAGGCAGGTGAATCGTCAGTGAGGGGCAGTGGCAGGGCTGGGGAAGGAGAGCTGCGGGTTGGGAGTGAGGGGCACCAGAAATGGGTGGATTGTGAGTGAAGGGCACTAGCAGGGCTGCAGGGCTCCAGGTCAGGAGGGGCACTAGAGGGGCTGAGAGGCGGCAGGGTCCTGTGGCTTGGGAGTGAGAGATGCTGGCAGGGCTGCCCAGGGGGGGGGAAGGAAGGCAGGGGGCTGTGACTTCGGAGTGAGGGGCACCAGGGCGGCGGACTGGGTATGAGATGTACCAGCAGGATGCAAGTAGGGCCAGTGGGGGCTGCGGGTTGGGAGTGAGGGGCACTGGTTGGGGATGCAGGGGGCTGCAGGTCAGAAGTGAGGGGCACCAGGTGACAACAATGCCATCTTTAGGTTTTTCCTTTTTATTTAAATAAACCACAGGTTGGTTGAATAGAAAAACACCCCTAGGTATCTCCCCAGCACCCCCCCCCCAACCAGTACCAGGCCAGATCCAGGTCTTGCCCCTGGCTGGGGCTAAAGACAGAGGCTCTGGTATCCCCCCACCCGCTTTGGCCCCTTCACATCAGACAGACCCAGGAGATCCTGGGGGAATACTACCCCCTTCACTCCCCACTGGTCTAGGACCCCCCCCAGAGAAGGCACTGGGATTGAGGGGGGTGGACACAGGCTAGGAAGCCCCCCCAACCTTGGAGGCCTCCCAGGAGCATCTGTGGCCCTCTCCCCTCTGCTGGGTTCTAGATCAGGTGGGTTCTAGGTACCTTGCATAGAGCGGGGAGGGGAAGGGGGATGGGTTCTCGATTGTCTTGGCGCACATGGAAGATCTGGTCCACAGCAGCGGCAATGAGGTTGGCTGGAGGTTGGCCGGAGAGATGGGTGCTGTTCTAGAGCCAGAGCAGGCAATGTTCTACCTCAGCCAGTGAGACTGGGCCTTTCTAGAGCCAGCTGTGATGTTCTAGATTAGGCAGGGAGCTGGCACCAGTCTAGAGGCAGAGGAAGACAATATTCTAGATCAACCAGGGATGCTGGGCCTGTCTAGAGCCAGCCAAGTTGTTCTACGTTGGATGGAGAGCTTGGGTCATTCTAGACTGGGATGATGAGTAGATCAGACAGTGAGGCTCAGTCTTTCTACAGCTAGTTCCAATGTGCTAGATTAGACAGAGAGATCCAACCATCCCATAGCTGGGGGTGAGCATGTTCTAGATTACACAGGTTGATTGAGCCACTCTCGAACCAGCTGCAATGATCCCGATGTGGAGAAATAAGACTATCCTGGAGCCAGAGGAAGACAGTGTTCTAGATGAGGCAGCAAGGCTGGAGCTTTCCAGCACTGGCTGTGGTGTTCTAGATCCCACAGGGAGTTCAGACCATTCCAGACTGGAGGAAGATTGTGTTCTAGAGCAGACAGGGAGACTAGCCCTTTCTAGAGCCAGTGGGGGTGTTCTAGATCAGACCAGGTGATCACACCTTTCTAGAGCCAGAGAAAGACAATGCTGCAGATCAGTCAGCAAGGCCGGGCCTTTCTAGAGCTTCACATGCTCTAGACCCAGTGGCCATAATGGGCTGTTTTAGAGCCAGAGGAAGATGATGGTCTAAATCAGACAGTGAGGTGGGGAACTTTCTAGAGCCAGCTGCAATGTTCTAGATTGGAGTGAGGAATCAGACCATTCTAGAGCCAGAGGTGCCATTCTATATTGGTTGGCAAAAATGGGCTATTCTGCAACTGATGTTTTAGATTGGCCAGAGTGTCCAGGGGCACCAGTGGGCAACTCTAGACCTCAGATGAGGAAAGGGCACCTGGTTCCAGACCCTATCAGGAGGTTCCTTGAATCCTGAGGCAGGTTTCTAGAGCACGGCACTGTTTTAGAGCAGTTCTGAGGAGACAGCTTATCTCTGGCTCCCGACAGGGCTCGTCCCAGAAGTGCCGGTGTCTGGATCCCATGACACAGCCTCCATCTAATAGGGAACTGAATCTGGGTTCCCACCATGGTGAGTTCTGGATCCCAGGTCTAGAATGGGAGGCTCCCGCCTGAGTCCCAGTGGCTCATGCTCTAGACGTCAGCTGCTGGAAGCCAGTGGCAGATTGTAGATCATCTCCACTGGCTGCCATAGGCAGCTCTAGAACATCCCCTCCTCAGCTCAGTCTGGATAACGGGTGCATCAGGCATGAGCAAGGACTCTCCTTCCTATCATGGCCCAGCCTTGATGAGAGAGGTGGGCTGTTCCAGGCATCACTATGACAACAGAGAGGGATCATGGGTGCATCAGGCATAGGCAAGACATGTCCTTCCTATCACAGCCCAGCCTCGATGAGAGGGGCAAGCTGTTCTAGAGATCACCATGGCAACAGAGAGGGACATGCATTCTGGACCCTTGAGGCTCTTTTTGAAGCAGGGAGTGGATCTTTTGGATGACAGATGGGCAGGGCTGCTGGTTCTTAGTGCTGCAGGGGGTAGTCCCTGGATGACGTCCATCTTGGCTCGACAGAGAGCTCCATCCATCCAGGGTGACAGCAGGTGAAGCTTGGGTTCTAGGTCATTCAACACCAACAGGGGCGAGACACCTATGTTCTGCATCACAGCATGGTCCCAGATAGGACCAGAGGGCTCCTGACCTCAGGGGCACTTCCCATGGGTGGGTCCTGAGCCTGTGGGGAAGGGCAAAGCCTTTGGGGGGGATGGGAGGGTGGAGGGCAACGTTCTAGGTAACTCAAGGAACATGTTCTAGGTACACCAAGGCAATGTGGTTTCAGTGAAGGGCTCAGATTCTAGGTCACGCTACCTCATAGGCAGGTCTCATCTGAGGGGTGGGGGGAGGGGGCTGCTGGTGTGTTGGGAGGTTATTGCTAGATACAGCCACCATTCTAGGGGTGGCCCTGCCCACCCTTTCCAGCCTCAGATCTCTTCTGCCACCCCCTTCCCATGATTCCTCTGGTCCCCAGTGGGCTTCCTTGCCCTGATTCTAGAACCTGGACACCTGGGTTCTTCCCTGGCTCGGGGGGGGGGGATAGGAGGCCCGGACACCTGGGTTCTCTCTGGAAGCCACCCTCCTCTGGGAGGGGAATAGGGCTCAGGGATAAGAGCTGGGAGCTTGGACGCCTGGGTTCTCCCCCCATTCTGGGAGGGGACTGGGAGTTGTGGGGCAGGGTGAGAGCAGTGGGAGCCTGGATACCTGGGTTCTCTGTGCCACCCCTAAGGGTCCTGTCCCCACCTCAATGGATATGGCTCAGGACTGAACCACATCTTAGTGGTTCCAATACCTCACTCCAGCACCCCCTGGAGGAGAGGGGTGGGGATAAAGCCCCCTGCCCCACTCCCAGCTGCCCCCTTCCAGGAATTAAGAGTGCAGGGGGCAGCTCCCAGAGCCAGTGTCTGGCTGTCTGGCTATCAGTCCATTGTCTCCCCTGCACCCTCGCCCCCTGACTCCCCCTCAGCCTCTAGGGCCCCTTCATCCTCTTCCCCGTCCCCTGGGGCTGCCCGGAGGCTGACGCTTAGGACAAAGGTCTGGAGGAGTCCATAGAGGCAGGCAAAGGGCAGCAGGTACTCATGGACCAGCCACAGGGCTGCGTAGAGGCCTGAGGCCGTGACCAGGAAGCAGGCCAGGCCGTGGAGCCAGACTCCCAGGACTCCCCGGAGACCCAGGACATCCAGGGCCAGGCGGAAAGCAGGCGCTGAGGCGCAGAGCAAGGTGACCACCCCTAGGTCAAAGAGGTGCCGGGTGAAATTAAAGCAAATCTGGAAGTGCTCAGGGGGTGCTGGAGGCCGCCGGGGGGCTGCAAGACCCTCCCCTTCCCCCCTTGGTGCCCCCCAGCCAACCAGAGCCAGGAGGCGCTGGGTACCTGCCCATCGTGGCCTTGTGGGGTCCCCTGCCAGCATCCCATCCCCTCCTACCTCCCACCCTGGTTTTGGGGGGCTCTGCTGGTCTTGGGGGGCTCCCCGCCTCCAACGGAAGCTGGGGAGCCAGGCTCGAAGCCGGCCCAGAACCATAGAGGAAAAGGGGGGTGGAAATACTCTATACAGGCGGGCCTGGCAGGTATGACCAGACACCCTCCCCGTATGACCACGGATGGCCACTGCAGGCAGCCGTAGTTGCCTGGTGTAAGGTCTCTTGATCCCCCTGCCAAATTAATCTCCTGGCCTCCTCAGGTCACAGGTGCCAGAAGGGGCCTTCCAAAGTCTGGGGATTGGGACCCCTGGAGGTCTATGCAGAAGTGGATAATGTCTGGTTCTATAGGCAGCCCTAGTAGATACAACCTGGTGCATCCGTGTGGCTGGGAATGGTCACTGCAGGCAGCTGTAGACTCCTTGAGTAGATAGAAGAGTCTCTTGCACCCCCAAAATTAATCTCCTGGCCTCCTTAGGTTACGGGGCGCTAAAGGAACTCTGAATCCAGACCCCTCTCACAGTCTCAGGGGCACCTTGCTCAGGAGGGTAGTTCAGGGGCCCCCAAAGTCTGGATTCTGGGGCGCAGGGGGGAAGCTGTGGTCCACTGATGTCTAGAAGGATGCTGGACAGGAAGTGGGTGGAGCCTGGTTCTACAGGCAGGCCGTGTGGTCAGGGATGGTCACTGCAGGCAGCTGTAGCCTCTGAGTAAACCCAAGAGTCTCTCGCCCCTCAAATTACCCTCTCCGGCCTCTTCCGGCAGCTTCAGGCACTAGTAAGAATCTCAGCGTCTCCCCCCCCAAAATCTCCCAGCAGCCTCTGGAAGCAGGAAAAGGCCGTGGTGACTCCCTTCCTCTGATGGGGGTGGGGAAGGGCCACAAAATCCAGGCTGATCCGGGCTCAGGTCCTCAGCTCAAGGCATCCCCTGAAAGGAATGAGACCCCTGTTAGAGATGAGGGGTCCCCCTGGATAATCCCCCACAGGGGACCCCAACATTGGGCTACAGCTGGGGAGACCTTCAGAGGTGACTGGTAGCGCCAGCCCAACTCAACCCCCATTGGTGAGGGGAGAGCTGGGGTTGGGGCATCCTGAAACAAGAGGGTGGGGTTATCTGGGGACAGGTCCTTTCCCAAATGACCCCCCTCAGGCAACCCAGGGGGAAACGCAAAGTACAGCCCACCCACAGATCTCTGGGCTTGAATTCAAATCCACAGGGTCAGAAGAAGAAGGGATTGACCTCTGGAGGTCATGTCTGGGCTGGGAAACACTCGGAGAACCTAGGTGTCCAGGATGGACGTGGGTGCACGCACACACACACACACACGCACAACCTGCACATGCGCACACAACCCAGGCCTCCCCCCCATCTGGGACATGGAAACACACACATGCCAAGAACCCAGGTGTCCGGTACATACAAAAACCCGGGCATGCAGAAAAGCCAAGAGTGCGCGCACACAACCCTTGCAAGCATCCTGCACACGCACAGCCCAGACATCCAAGCCCCTCCCCCCCCCACACACACACACAGAGCGCTGCCCCCCTCCACAGCCACACACACGTACGCCCAGTGTCCAAGAGAGACAGACATACACCGGCACACACAGACCCCAGGCATCCAGGCCCTACGCTCACACGTACACCCCCCCATG
>NW_005842917.1:232728-234023 GCF_000455745.1 Alligator sinensis
TCGCTGGGCTACGGGGGCGCCGCAGCCGCAGCCCCTGGAGGAGACCCCACAGCAACAACGCGCCGCCCGGCCCCTCGCCTCGCCTCGCCTCCCCCGCCCGGCACCGGCTCCTGTTGGAGCTAACGAGAAACATCCCGACCCCCGCTTTGACCACTTCCAAAATGGCGCCGCGCTGGCTTCACGCCTTGGAGAAGCGTTTCCCTCAACAAAGATGGCGGAGAGGTCGCTAGATTGGCCGAGTCCTGCCCCAGGCTGCTGCTCAGGGAAGGCCGTCGCGGAGCGGCCCCCGCGGAGCAGCGCGGCTGAGGGCTGGCGGGCACCTCCAGGAGCCCGTGTCTGCACTCCCACACGGATCCGAGGACTCTTGGCTGCGGGCACAACTTGGGCCGCGCCTGCACGGGGCAGCGCTGGGGCAGCGGGGCCAAGCGGGGCCAAGCGTCTGCTGCCCCCCGCGCGGGGGCACGGCCCCGCCGAGAAACACGCGCCCCGAGGCAGGCGCAGCTGCAGAAGCGGGGAGGCTGCCTGCCCGACGCGCGTGCGCGAGAGGCGCATCGAGGCCCTGAAGCTCTTCTGCCAGGAGGGCGAAGCCCCGTCCGTGGGGTGCGATAGACCCCGGACATCGCTGCGGTTCCCGTCGGGGAGGCTGCCCACTGGCACTGCGGGGCAGGGCACAGCTGTCCCACGACCCCGACGGCTCCAGCTGCTCTGCAGTCGGGCAACCCATGTGTGAGCCAGCGATCGGCCCGGACCAGAGCCCAGAAGTGTTGCCAGAGCCACCCCTAGGGCACAGGGATCGAGGCAGCCGTGCTTTTGGGGGGCCCACGGAGCTGGGCAGAGCGGCCGCAGCCCGCCCCACAGGGTGTGCCTGGAGCTCAGCCCCGCGCCGCGGAAGAAGCACGGAGCCCCCCGCTTTGCAGGCGTACCACAGCCCCACAGAGCAAGTTTTGTCCAAGACACTACCGACTTTCTACAGAAACTTAAAAGCATAGACCACCCACCCAGCAACACCCTCCTAGCCACCATGGACGTTACCAGCCTATACACCAACATCCCACACCAAGATGGCATGCAAGCCTGCCGTACAAATCTACAGGAACAAGATTACAACTCAGAATACAGACCCAGATATTACTGAGCTTATACACTTCGTCCTCACACACAACAATTTCACTTTTAATAATCAACACTTCCTCCAGACGATGGGAACAGCTATGGGCACCAAAATGCCCCAACATACATATCTGCACAGAACCAGCAATCACCCTAAACACACCAAAAAAGCTGTGATATACAGC
>NW_005842917.1:234366-242437 GCF_000455745.1 Alligator sinensis
CCCCCACTATTACTACACCCCACAACAGAGCCATCAGCATCCCAGGATCTTACAGCTGCACCTCCAGGAATGTGATATACCTCATCCAATGCACCAAATGCCCTGATGGAAAATACGTGGGGAGACCAAACAACAACTGCGCACCAGAACGAACGCACACCGGGAATCCATCAAAGGCAGGAATACCCAATTACTGGTGGGGCACATTTCTCACAAGAAAACCACTCTCTCTCCAATCTTGCAGTCCTGATCCTCAAACGAAACGTACACAACGCTTCCCAGAGACAAGCCTATGAACTCCACTTCATCAACCTCCTGGATACTGAAAATCATGGACTAAATATAGACATTGGATTGATAACACATTATAACCTGCCTGACATCTGACTCCCCAGGTATCTCTCCGCTTTCATCCCCCTTCTCTCTTCCTCCCCCCCCGCCTGTCTCTCACCCATTGACTCCTCAATCTACATGTTCCCTGACCGCCTGTCTTGTGTGCAGACCAGCCCAGACTCTGTCTGCTTTACTTTTCATCCCATCCAGGAAGAGCACACACCAACTGCTGAAACTTCCTTAGCCTGACAAAGGGTTTTTGAACCCGAAAGCTTGCTTAATAATTATTTTCCAACTATTTGGGTTGGTCTAATAAAAGTGATCAGATTCACCCAAGGAACCTTGTCTGCCTGTGTCCTTAGACCAACATGGCTACAACCTACGTGCCTGTACCACAGCCCCACACAGTGTTAAGGGGACCCCACACAGGTTGATTTGCCGTGGGCCCTGCAGCCCCCTAGGGTCAGCTCCGCTGCCGAGATTGGGGTGCAGACACGTGCCTGGAGACAGTGGGTCTGGGAGGGACAGGGCAGGTCCACCTCCCTGGCTGGGAGTCCCCTTACAGCTGGAGTCGCTCGCTCTGTGGCTCAGCCCTGTGGGAAGTGCTCTCACAGCCTCACTCTGTGCAGGGAGGATTTTACTGCAGGGCATAAACCGAGGGACCCAGACCAGGCACCAGAGCCATTTCCTGTCTTTGCAGGAGCGAATCCAGAGCCTGAGGAAGCAGAGAGAGGAGCTGCAGGGGCTGAAATGTGCATGGGAGCAGGAGAGTGAAGAGCTCCTGGTAGGTGCTCGGCGCAGGGAAGGCAGCGGTGGTAGCAGGGCGGGGGTCTCCGCTGCTCTGTGCCTGTGGAGTTCGGAGGGGAGGAAAGATTTTCAGGGCTGAGGCAGCAAAAGGGTTTGGGTTGGGGTAGATGCCGCAGGGTCGACTCCACTCTCACTTCCCTCGTGTAAACCAGGAGTGGAGGCACTGAAATCGGGAGGATCCTGAAGGTTTAGACTGAGGTAAGGACAGCAGCATCCGGTCCTGCTGCCAACTGCTGCCCACGCACTGCCCATCAATGTAACTGCATCCCATGTACTGGACTCAATGAGGTTAGGCTGGGGTGTAAGAGGTTTCTGCTGGTGATGGGGTCAGGCCTGGAGAGGTCTCTGGGCATCCCTCGGGGTCAGGCAGGGTCCTTGGCTGAGAAAAAGCTTAACGAGGATTTATGGATGAGTTGGGGCAGTCAAGTAGCCCCTTGACCACAAACAATTCATTCATGAATGAGTTTGAGACAGTGCTGCTCGGTCAGGGTCCTGCCTTGCAAAGCCCTGGCACGTGGCAACTCCACTGCAGCCAGAGAGCTCCCCTCGCAGATGTGCAGGGGTCACATCCCCCCAGAAACACCCTGAGCTGGGCCCTATAGGGCTGGAATGAGGCACCCTGTGCAACCCCAAAAAGACATGGTGCCATCTCCCCTGACCCTGCTCTATCTCTGTTCTTGCCTTGCCCTGCCCTGTGTCTTCCTGCCCATCTCAGAGGCAGACGGAGCTGGAGAGACAGCTGGTGTTGTCCGAGTGTGAGTGAGGGACTGCACCAGCTCCTGGATGAACACAAGTGACTCTTGATGGCCTGGCTGGGAGAGCTGGGCTTGGAGATTGTGAGGAGGAGGGAGGAAAATGCCCGCCTGAGCGCCCTGATCACGGAGCTGGAGGGGAAGTGTCAGCAGCCAGCGCCTGAGCTCCTGCAGGTGAGACTGGGTCAGATGTGCCCCAGTGCCCAGCCCAGACAGGTGATGGCTTCTGAGTCCCAGGGAGCTCCTAGGTTGATGCAGGATAGGGGGTGCATCAGGATGCACGCATGCAAGGCCTCCTGCACTAGAGCTGGAAAAAGACAGGAGTTGGGGAGGCAGGGCAGGGCAGTGAAAGGCTGCTCCTGTCCTAGTCCCAGCACAGAGGAGCGGGTGTGAGAGGGGTTGTGCTTCTGGTAGCACAAGGATGGGCTGGGCTGGGTTGTGGCAGTGACTCTCTGTTCTGTTTCTTGTCCCCTCCAGCGTGTCAGAAGCACTGTGAGCAGGTACGTTTGGGTTTAATTTCATCCCTCCTGACGCATTGGCCAGGACTAGGCTGCAGCCTCAGCTGCCAGTTCTCACCTGTGGAGCAGTCTCTGCTCTGGATCCAGCCTCCACCATCCCTGTGGCCCTCAGGTTGCTGCTGCCACCCTGTGACCCAGCTTGGGCAAGGGATTGCCCCACAGTCCTGAGCTGAATAAGCCCCTCCCGGTGGCCTGGATGGGATCTGGCCTCTGTAATGGCTGCAAGTCTGTCCCATGAGGGGCTTCAGGGTTTGCGGGGAGGGAACCAAATGTTTTACCCCAGGCCCCAGTGGGATAGGGTCTGTGGTCAAAGACCTCACCAGTGACCAGGCCCCTTGGAGACTGGGAATGAGACTGAGGGCAGCTGGGCCTGGAGAATGGGCCCCTCTTAGTCCAGGAGCAGCCTCTCCATGCCTCAGAGAGGCCTGTGGTCAGGCCACGTTAAGGGGGCTCATTCAGGCTGCCACTCCCTGGCCTGCATTTTCTCTGTGGATGGGCCAAAGCCAGGGCCTGTTAGGGGTGTGAACATCTCCAACCCCTGCACAGTCCCACTGGTACAAGCCATACAGGAAACAGCGCTGCTTTGCTGGTGTGAGCTGTGGCCGCACAAGAAGGGTTTGCTGCCTGAGCTCTGCTGGAGCAACTCTGCTTGAAACCCGAGTACAAACATCACCTTCCTGCCCCCAGGGCTGGGAGCCAGCAGGCTGTGCAGCCCCCAACTGGCCTGTCAGAGGCTCTACCCTGTGGCCTGAGCTCCTACCCATTTCCTCTTGTGGCCTTGTGGATGTGGGAACTTGGAGCTGAGGACTGAGAAGAATAATTGCTCTGTCTCTCTGCAGGTCTCTGTGTCTCTCTACGTCTCTCTGCAGGGCTGAGGAGGTGATGCCTCTGCATCCAGCCCCCACGTTCCCTGGGCAGGACAGGAGAATTGGGGAGAGCAAGCCGCAGGAGGTTCTGATGAGATTCCTGGGTATGGGGCACTTCCAGGGCTGCTGTCTCATTGTACTGGGGTAGAGGCAGGGGAAGGGGGAGAGGGTCCTGCAGGGGAAGCTGTGTTGGAGGAGAGCCCCAACAAGTGCATCCCCAGCGCGGCAGAAGGGTGGGTCCTTCGGGAGAGTCCTTCGGGAGAGTCTTGCCCCAGAGCCCTTGAGACATTACCACAGATGGATTCAGGGCCAGATCCTCAGTGCCCCAGGCCTCCAGGGAGGATGTCTAATTGAGCCCAGCTGAGCCCCGGGGTCTCGGGCAGTTTGTGCATTAGTTTCCAGCTTCAGCAGCTCTCTAGGGGAATGGCAGCACCTGGAAGAGCTCTGGGACTCCTCCTTACCAGTGCCAATGTTAAATCAAGACCCCAATGGCGACTACTGTGTGGCAGTCAGAGCATTGCCCATCCTTGTCAGTGGTGAGACAGGGCAGAGCTAGGCTCTGTGGGGAGGAGGCCTGGAGCGGATATAGAGCTGCTGCTAAACAGCCAGGTCTGTACCTGTCACTGTGAGATGTCAGCAGCTGGAGACTCAAATGCCCAGACACATGGAGGGGCCAAGTGGGGGCTGCTGAGAAGGGGAGGCTGAGAACCGAGACCCCAAACATCAGGGCAGGGAAGAGCAACAGTTGCACAGTGACTCCAAACCCCACAGTGCTGCTGGATGTGACACTGGGATTTCCTCACCCAGACAGACCAGGGCCCCCTCTTCTGGGCCAGGCTGCTGAGGATTGAGCTGCCCTGGGGACCCCCACTCTGGGACTCCCTGTGTTGGGAATGGCTCAGTTCTCCATTGGCTGCCGCAGGGATCAGAGACCAAACACTGCAGCCCTGACTCTTATCTTGCCCCAGCTCCTGGGCAGTTTCAGGCGTTTGGGAAAGTAAGGACAGCAGGATTTGTCCCAGTGTCTGCACTGGGTCATGCTGCAGTGACTCTGCTGTGTGAATTATCACCTCTCTCTTTGCTGCTTGATTCCAGAGTTCAGAAGAGCCCGAGGACACACAGGTGAGTGACCCTGACCCCATATCAGTGACCCCAGAGCCCTCCTTGGAGAACTTTGCTTGCTACAGCCACTGCTCCCACCATCCTGGTGCCCTGAAGGTGGGCTTTGTCCCTGTGACCAGCAAGATTCAGTGCATCCCTGCTGCATTCACCCCTCACTGCTCCCAGCTCAGCACACTCTGTACGTCCTGGGCCCTGGACAGGGCTGGTCTCTGAGCCATGTGAGATCCCAGGCCCAGGGTGTTTTGGGATTCTCAGTCGATCTCCCTGGCACTGAGCCTTGTGCAGCAGCTGCTTCTGCTACGGTTGGTCTATTCTGTCCATGCAGTGCCCACATGCTTCCCAGAGCCCAGCAAGTGTCCTGGGCCTGCCTTGGGAGACCTGTGCCTGGGTCTGGGCAGATGGATAGGTCCATCCTTAAGGGGCTTTGATGCCCCAGGTCAGCAATGTGGGGTGGGTGAACCCTGCTCTTGTGAATGGGGCAGGCTCTGCAGGGAGACCTGGTGTTTCCCGCTCTTCATTGTGCAATACTTGGAGGGCAGAAGACCATTGTCCCAGTAGTGCACCTGGTCTTGTCTGCATGGGGTGTTCTTGGCCCAGTGCATGACTCCAGTGCAAACCCCTGGAACAGATGCACTGCCTGGGGGTGAATGGAGATTTGCCCCTGGGGCAGCTGAGCCCAGGGAGAGGGGGCAGTCAGTGGGGAAATGCCCCCAGCCCCCTCAGTAACCCGCACTCAGCAGTGGGCTCTTGTGCTTGGTTCCAGTTGTCCACACAGCCCAGACGCATGACCCTGCCCGGGGCTCTGTGGAGCGAGCAGTTGGCTCTGGGGCTGCCCTGGCTGCAGAGCCAGCAGCACTTGGCAGATTGCAGCCAGAGGATCAGAGACAGGGCTCCTTTTATTAGACCAACTATTTATTTGGTGTAATAAAAGATATTGGATTTACCCCCAAGACCTTGTCTACCCATGTCCTTAGACCAACACGGCTACAACCAACACCTCCAAGGATGGAGAAACATTTGGCTTCCCAGACCTGAGCAGAGAAAAGGCGCCCCTTGCTGAGGGGCTGGGGTGAGCTGGGGTTCGGCCGAGGGCAGCAACCACAGGGACCTTGATTTTGCTTTTCCAGACTGGAGGCAGGAGCCACAGTTGTGCCTCTCCCAGAACAGCCGTAGGAAGGAGTGGGGTTACAAGCATCTGTCTCTGACCCTGCTCTTGTAGCCCCTCCGGGGCTGAGGCCAGTCTCACAAGGGAGGTGGTCTGCAACTGGGCCCCCTGTTCCCCCACAGCCCGGCCCCCATCCACTCCTCAGCCCCGGGAGCAGGGCCTGCCTCTCCCCTGCCAGGCCCCAGCTCCAGCTCCCCAAAACGAGCACCTGCCCCGACACACAGACCCCATGCAAGCAGCCCTGGGTTGGGCTGTGCTTGCTGCCTTGTTCAGGGCAGGAAACCCCCATGGCCCAGACCCACATGCAGGGGTGGCCGTGTGGACAGGCTCCACTTGCAGCCAAGCTGCCTGCCCCAGTGAGGTGTGGGGGGTCAGGGTGGGCAGCGGGGCTAGCCCCAGTCCCGGCCCCGCCTGCAGGTCCTCCTCTGTACAGCAGAGGTGGCTCCTGTGTGAGCACCCGAGGCACAGGAGCAGCAGCTCCTCTGCCCTTATGTGGGGGCAGGTATGTGGGCTGGGGGCACTTAGGGAGTTGGGGAGATCAGGGGGTGGGGATGCTGCTGACCCAGCCTGGCCCAGCTCACCCAAACTCCCTCCAGCACAAGGAATTGCCCCCCCTGCCCTAGACACTCCCTGACTGCAGGGACAGGGCAGGCTGGGGAGAGGTTTCTTGTATCCAGATGTAAGTGGCAGCAAGCAGAAGTGGTTGGGGTTGTGGGAAGGGTTTTGCTCATGTGGGGCTTGGCAGGAGGCCAGGCTCAGCCACATGTGAACAGCCGCTTCTTTGGGCAGCACTTACTAGGAAACTGGGACCCAGAGGACTCTCTTGGCAGAGCTTCAGGGCCTGGCGTGTGCTTGCGGGGCCTTTGCTTGGCACCTGTCCTGGGGACAGTGGGTCTTGCCTTGGCACAGGGGAAAGCCCAGAGGTGAAGCTCATTCCTCTCCCTGGCCGGGGATTCCAAACCCATTTAATAGATTCATAGATTGTAAGGCTGGAAGGGACCTTGGAAGATCATCGGGTCCAGCTCCCTGCACAAGGCACTCTGGAGCCAGGGGCGCCATTCACGGGGGAGGGAGGACAGCAACTCTCCCGGGGGGAGAAGGACAGGGAGATGAGCAGGGTCAAGGGAGGGGGAGCATGGAGGATCCACCTTCCAAGCGAAGGAACTGCTTCTTTCAGCCTGTTCCTGAAAAGCACAAGCATGAGGAGGCCCCTGGAGCCCGGCCATTGCTCTGCTGGATGCCGAGGCCACAGAGCGTGACCCTAAGTAAGGGCAGTTACCACTGTACAGGGAAGGGCCCAGGAGGGGAGTGGGTGCAGAAACTCCTCAGTATCACAGCCGAGGGGCTGGGCTCCTCCAAAGGCTGCTTGGGAGGAGACACTGCTCTGGGATGAGGCCATGGGATAGGACAGCCATGACCAGGAGGAGCAGGGCCAGTGCCTGCCCACTCTGCTGAGTTGGCACATGTTTAAAAAAAAATCTGGATTTTTTTTGCTGGGATCACTTGATCCCAGCTGACTTCCTGCCTATGGTGGGGGGGCTGGACTTGATGATCTTATGAGGTCCCTTCCAGCCCTTACTGTCTATTCATCTATGACTCCCAGCTGGCTGGTGAAGGCCAGGGTACTGGGACACTGGTAGAACGGCTCACTGCAGAGCAGGACCCGCAGCTCAGCCACTCGCTGCTATGTGACCTGACACACACACACTGACTCTCAACCAAGGTGCCATGGCAGGTGTTGCGGGTGCCACACCGTGTTAATGTTCTTACGTATGCAGATACGAGTTGCAAGATAAACCCAGAGTTTTCAGCTAGAAATCCAGTGTTCAGATTCATAGGTGTTAGGGTCCGAAGGGACTTCAGTAGATCATTGAGTCCAACCCCCTGCCCTGGGCAGGAAAGAGGGCTGGAGTTAGATGACCGCAGTCAGGGGCATGTCGAGCCTCCTCTTAAAGACCCCCAAGGTAGGGGAGAGACATGTTAGAGATGTCTTGCCTGCTGCGGCCTTTCTGAGTTCTTTGCAACAGAAGAATTGCTCTATTCTTTTTCCAGACTCAAAAAGGGAATTAAACTAGAGCTGGCCTTTTCTGAGGGGCGCCTTGAGTCTAATGAGAGATGTCTTGAGTGTAAAAAGGTGGAGAACCAGTGCAGCCCCAGACCCTGCAGAGACTGTGCATGCAGGGAGGGCTCGTGTTAACTATTCCCCTGCCCTGGCTCACTGCTTGGGGCCCTGTCTGGTACACTGGCAGCTCTGCCCTGCCCTGCCCCTGCATCCAGGAAAAGTTAAACTTATTTGTAGCTGCTGTTCCCCAGGAGCAGTGGAGCCGGAGCCATGGCTGTAGGGAAGCTGGCAGGGAGGTTCCAGGCGGAGGTGACTTGCTCCATGTGTTTGGACTAATTTATGGATCCGGTGATGACTGACTGTGGGCACAGCTCCCCACGGTGGGGCAGCTCTCCCAGAGGCAGGGTTCATGTGTGGGACCTTACCTCAGCCCTGCATTTCCTTCC
>NW_005842917.1:242486-242986 GCF_000455745.1 Alligator sinensis
AGTCGCCACTTCCTCCATCCTGGAAGGGAATGAGGCAGCGGCCGGCGGCCTGACTCCTGTGTGCGGGAGGTCCCGTGGGTGATGGGGGTGTCTCCTGGGATGCTCCCCATCATCTCCCTTGGCTGATGCCGGCTTGAAAGTCTCTGCACGAAACACTTCTTCCATTCTTAGATCCTGGGACAAACCCAGGCCTGGCGAAAGCCCGAGACCAACAGGGCACACAGCCCTTTGAGGCTATCTGTGCCCGTGGGTTTTACGCCGGGACCCAGGGCCTTACAGATCCCGAACCTCTGGTCAGGATTTCAGCCCCTTTGGTTCGGGGTGTGATCTTTTCTCTAGATCAGTCTGTCTAACGTATCTCACGTGCATCTGCTGACAGTTCAGGGCCAAGAGCAGCACGCGGCAAATTCATGCCCCGCCTCCCTGGGGGCACAGCCCCCATCACCCCTCCCTCCCCACCCCACCCCGCGCGGGTAGCCACCGACACCTGGCGGGGGGGG
>NW_005842917.1:243017-258143 GCF_000455745.1 Alligator sinensis
CACCAAGCCGTGCGCATGCGCGACGGGAGCCGGGGGCTCAAACTCTGCCCCATGAGAGCTTCAGCGTGTGGGCGCCTACAGCACTGCCTGATCCAAACCGGCGTGAGACGCGGCCGCCCCGCGGACTCGAGGCCTCTTCCCACACGCAGCCGCACACCGACATGCCCCTCAGGGAGCGGGGGATGGGGGGGCCCGTCGCAGCGGTGACGGGGCCCATTAGGCGCGCCGCGGGCAGCCCCATTTGGCGCCGAGTCTTGAGGCCCCCGTCCCCACGTCACGCATGCGCAGAGCGGTGTGCGCCGCAGAGCAGCCGGTGTGGGGTCTTTCTCGCAAGCAGGTTCGGACTCGGGCTTCGTGGGGACCGGAAGTGAACCCCGCTTCATTACCAGGGACAACGGAAGTCACCCCATTTGAGAGAAGAAACAGGAAGTCACCCTTTTGACCGGAAGTCGCCCCCTGTTGACCGGAAGCCCCATCTCATTCCTCACGCGCCCCCTCTTTTTGAGTGGGTGGGACCGGAAGTGCTACCTTCTCTCTGGCCGGAGCCCCCAGCACGGAACCGCCTTTTCTTTCCCGAAAGTTGCACGATCTTTTTATGGACGGGAAGTGATTCTCCGCCTACCGGAAGTGACGTCCTGGGCAGGAAAGGGGGCGTGGCCAGGTGTCTGTTGGGCCTCTCCCCTTCCTTTCCCCCCCTCCCAGCCCTAGGAGTTCTCGGTGGGTACCTGCGCGTGTGGGGGAGGGGTGATGGGGGTCTCGGTCCCACCCCCCCGCCCCGCGGAGGAGGGGGTTATACCCTCCCTGATCCCTCTGTGGGCAGGTATAGCCGGCCTTCTGCCCCCGCCCCCCCTGCAAACCTGGTGAGGAATGGGATAATTCGGGTTCGGGGGGGGCGGTGCTGACCCGTCCCTCCCCCTTCCCGGGGGGGGGAACCAGGAGGGTCGGTGGGAGGATCAGGGTCACTATAATGATAATATAAGGAGAAGCGTGTATTTAGGCATCATACCCAGTGTCTTTAATGTGTTGGTAGCCCACTGGGCTGTGCCAGCGCTCCTGCTAGGGCTCAGCCCCGGGGTCCTGGCTAGAGGGTCTTCCCCTTTGTTCGGGGTCGAGCCGATGCTGTATCAGGAAGGAATATTCCCCCCTGATCGGGCTGGTGGGGACTGGGCGTGGTGGGGGGGGTGTCAGCCTCTGTAGTGGGGGGTGCGGCCTGTGCCTGGGATCTCTTGAGTGATATTAACAACCTGCTGCAGACAGAGGACGTTGCTGCAGTCCCCCTGCTTTCCCTGTGGCAGGTTCGGGTGTGGTCTGTGCTGTCAGGGTTGGTGGTCGTCTTACGTTAGAGTTTACTTGATGGATTTGTCTGAGCTGGTCAGGCCAGGGCTGACCCTGCCTCATGCTGGGGGTTGGACTACAGGTGACAACTGGAGGTCCCTTCCTGCCCCACTTCTCATGATTATGCCCCCTGGAGACTCCTTCCCGTTCTGCATCCCTAGGATTTCTGTGATTCTCTGAATTATCCAAACCCTCTTCGTTATACGTAGGAAGGCTGTGGGCCTGGGCTCCTTGCTGTACGCGAGGGACTGTAGGCCCATGCAGAAACTGCTAGCCCTGTCTCCACTTTGACCTACTAGGTGCTTCAGAACAAAGTTGGTGGGAGAATCAACGAGAAAAAACCAGGGTGGGAGTTGGGGGGGAGGGGGGAGGCCTATAAAATTAGGCTGTAGGCTAATTTTGAGGGCTCCAAGGGGGCACTAGCCCTTGAAGAAGCCCAAGAAGCCAGTGGGGGCCACTCGGTGATGCTTTGCTTGAGGATGTGTCCTAGTGAGGACCAGGAAGACGGCCCCACAGTCATCAGGGTTCCTCCTACAGGCATGTCTGTTATGTGCATGGAGTTGTGGCCTGGGCCTACCAAGGGAACCACATGCTTCCCTTAATTAGGGCAGTTGATTGGGCAGTGGTTTTCAAACTGGGGGGCATGAAGGAATGTTGGGGGAGGGAGGGGCAGGCAAGACGTTTGCAACGAGCAGGCGCTGCTGCAGCCTCACAGGGATGCAGGGACAGGACGCCCCAGACAGGCTCTGCCAGCAGGCTGCTGCAACTCTGGGAGCCTGGCACGGCAGGTACGCAAGGTAGAACTTCAGTGGGGCCAAGGCAGGAGGCACTGGAGCTGCAGCAGGTGGAGTCTGGCCCCCGCGAACCCAGTGGCTGTTAGGCTGAGGGGCGCCCTGTGCCTGGCTGTGCTGCTTCCCTGGGTTGGTGTGGGGGCATGAACAAAATTGTAACTCAAAGACAGGCTTTTCTCAAAGTTTACTGCAATAGGGGCACAATAATTGATTCCTTGGCACAACTAATGCAGAAAGAGGGACAGAAGTAGGGGTTGGAGGTTGACAACAAGTGCTCCAAGGCGGGGTAGGGGAATTAAACAGGCCTTTTTGCTTTGCCAAGAGGATTGTGGGCCAGTGCCCACCAAGGAAACTCTAAGTCCCCCTTAAGAAAGGAGGGGGAATTATATAGAAGGGAAGGATTTCTTAGGGGGCCTCGTAAGAGACCATGAGAGATCTGTCTTCCTTATGATCCTGTAGGTGATAACGAGTTAATACATGAAGCAAGGATTTCCCTAGGGTGATCTCTCTTATTGCACCGACTGCAGGGTGGAGTTTGATAGGCTTTCGAAAGCAAAACTTCCTTGTTTGGGTTTGAGCAGGAAAACATTTCAGCATTTGCTGCCTTGGCTTTATATCTGTCAGTTTCAAGCCCTGAAACTGACTAGGCCAGTGCTTTCCAAACTTTTCCTTGGTATGACCCCATTTATGGCCCCATTTCCTCAACATGCCGCCCCTGCCCCAAACCCGCAGGTCCCCACCCCCATGACCCCATCTGCTGATGTTGTGACCCCACTTGGGGTCACAACCCACAGTTTGGGAACCACTGGACTAGGCCCTCTTGATAGCAAGGCTTTTAATGCTGCCTTTGAAACTGACTTGATCTGTCAGTATGCAAGCCACACACCAGTCCTGAAACTGACTAGATTTTGCCAGTATCAGGGCTTTTGATGTGTCCCCTGAAACTGACTAGATCTGTCCCTATCCAAGCTGCACCTACCTGTCCTGAAACTCACTAGACTCTGCCATGACGGTGGCTGTGTGGCTTTTAATACAGCCGGTGCAACTGACTAGATCAGTCAGTAGAAGGGTCCTAATAGGGATATGAAACTGACTAGCCCCGGTGGATATCAGGGCTTTTGAGGGACCAGTCCCTGAAACTGACAAGATCTGTCAATATCAGGGCTCCAGTTAGCAGTCATGGAATTGATTAGACCCTGCCAATATCATGCTTTTAATATTCACCTTGGAAAGACTGGATTGGTTAGAGTGGAACTGACTTGATCTCACTAATTGGGCTTTTAACACCAGCCCTCTGAAATTGACAGACCCTGTCAGCATCAAGACTTTTCATAGGAGAGCTGGAGCTGGCTAAGGGCTGTCCATACATATCAGGGCTTTTTAATTCAGCTTCTGAAAGTGATTAGATCTGTCAGTGTGGAACTGACCGGACCTTGCCCATATCAGCGCTTCTGATGTTGTCAGCCCTTGAAATTGGCCAAGCCCAGGGTTTTTAATACCAGCCCCTCTGAAACTGATGAAATGGCTCAGTATCTGGGTTTCAAAACTGACTAGACTCGCTCATATCAGGGCTTTTAATTCAGCCCCTGAAACTGATGAGGTCTGTCCTATCCAGGCATTTAATAGTAGATTTGACACTGACAGTAATCCAGCCTCTGAAACTAACAAGGTCTGTCAGTACCAAGGCATTTAATAGCAGATCTGCAACTGAGTAGGGGCTGGCAGCCTCTGAAACTGGCCAGATTTGTCAGTATCAGGGCTCTTACCCCTCTTGAAGCCAGTGAAAGGGCTTTTAACAGCAGTGCCTGAAACTGACTAGGTCTGTCAGTGTGCATCTGACACAGGCCTGTCAATATCTGGGCTTCTGAGCTACCAGCCCCAGAAACTGACTATTTCTGTCATTTTCAGGGCTCTTAAAGAGCTCTCTGGAAACTGACTAGACCCTGCCAAGATCGGGGCTTTTAATCCAGCCCCTGAAACTGACCAGGTCTATCAGTATCAAGACATTTAATGGCAGATTTGAAACTGACCAGGGGCTGCTAATATGAGGGCTTTAATGCTACTGCCTCTGAAACGGAACAGATTTGTTAGTATCAAAAGTCCAAATACCCTCCTGAAACTGACTGGACCCTGCCTTTAAGGGAGCTTTTAACAGCAGGCAGTGAAACTGACCAGATCGGTTGTTAGGAAATTGATTTGAGTCTGTCAATATCAGCTGCCAGCCTCTGAAACTGACTAGGTCTGTCAGTCCAGAGCCTTTTAATAGCAGATCTGAAACTGACTAGGGGCTGCTAATATTAGGGGTTTTGATGCCACTGGCCTCTGAAACTGACTGTGTCTGTCCATCTTGGGGTTCCTAATAGCAGTCTTGAAACTGACCAGACCCTTCTAATACCAGGGTTTTAATACCGCCCCTGAAATGGACCTGGTCTGGTTTTATGAAACTGATTAGGACTGGGCAATATCAGGGCTTCTGATGCTACTGGCCCTTGAGACTGACCAGCTCTGCAAGTATCCAAGCTCCAAATGCTGGTCCTGACCCTGTTCATATTGGGGCTTTTAGTTTAGCCCTGAAACTGATGACAGCAATCACTGTGAAACTTACTAGGTGCAGTCAATACCAGGATTTCTGATGCTACCTGAAACTGTCCATATCTGTCAGTCTCCTGGCTGGTATTTGGGATCTTTGAAATAGACCAGAGTCTGCTGATAACACCACCCCTGAAAGGGACAAGATCTCTCGGTTTGCAGCTGGCTGGGCCTAGCCAATATCAGGACTTCTGATGCTACCAGACCCATGAAACCGACCAGATCTGTCAGTCTCACAGATCCAAATATTTGTCCTGAAGTTGACTAGATCCTGCCCACATCAGGGTTTTTAATACAGCCCCTGAAATGCCTGGATCTCTCACATGATGAAACTGTTCTGAAATGACTGGATCTCTCATGATGAAACTGAAACTGACCTAGTTCTGGCAATATCAGGGTTTCTGAGCTGGTAGCCCCTGAAACTGACCAGGTCAGGTTTAAGCCTCCCAATAACAGTCTTCAAAGCGATCAGGCTCTGCCAATGCCAGGCCGTTTGACAGCAGTCCCTGAAACTGATGAGATCCGTAAGTATGGAGCTGAGTAGACCCAGCCAATGGCAGGACTTCTGGTGCTCCCAGCTCTGTCCGTAATGGTGCTCTTTATACCAGTGTGGAAAGTGACTGGACCCCGTCAGTCCTGGGGGCTTTTAGTACCAGCCCCTGAAGCTGATTATATCTGTCAGCATGAAACTGACTAGACCCAGCCAACATATCAGGGCTGCTGGTGCTACCAGCCTCTGAAACTGACCTGCTCTGTCAGTATCAGGGTTACTGGCTGCCCTGACCTTGACTAAACCCAGTCAGTATCTGGGCTTTTAAATGCCAGAGTGGAAATTACTAGGTCTGTCAGGTGAAGTTGGCTAGGCTCTGCCACTATCAGGGTGTCCAGTGCTACCAGTTGTGAAAACTGATCAGATCTGTCAATATTGGGGCTGTTTACAGTCCTGAAATTGATCAGACCCAGCTAATTTCAGGGATTCTGGTGCTACCCAACCCTGAAACTGACCAGATCTGTCAGTATCAGATTTATGAGTCATCCTGAAACTGACCAGACCTTTCCAATATCAGTGTTTTTAAGGTATAATATTTTCTGAGTAGTAAGATGAGGGGTTATTAACAAAGTCATTTGTGGGGCAGGTTTAATGGGGCTTGAGTTGTCCTTTATGGCTGGGATCAGGCCTAGGGCTGGTCTTATTTGCATTATGCAAATAACTTGGCATGTTCTCTTGTGTGCACTGACCCACCATGGGTGGGTGGGGAGTGGTGGAATTGGGGGGTGGGTGCGGCCCACATTCTGTATGGGATGGAAACAAAGAGGCAGGGAGCTCCATGCACTCCCAGAGGCTCATGGGATACATGTGAGGCCAGGACCATAATGAGCTCCTTCCTTTCTTTAGGCAGGAGGTGGGTGAGGACGCTGGCCGGGCACCATGGCGGAGCCCGAGCCCCTTGAGGTGATGGTGAAGACGCTCGACTCCCAGACCCGGACGTTTACGGTGGCAGCCGAGGTGAAGGGGCAGGAGGCAGGGGCTGCTGGGAAGGGGGAGGTCTGATGCCAAGGTGCTTTGGGTTTCCAGGGTTGGTTCCACCTCAGAGCTATCCCCAGTTCCTATCCCAGTTATACCCAGCCTAATGCCCCTCGAGCCAGCCGCAGCTTCTGTCCCCATTATATCTAGCCCTGACTCCCCTAGAGGTAGCTGCATCCCAGCCATGTGGTGCCTGCTGTGACTCAGTTTCCCCATGGTTTCCACCCCCCACCTCAGTTCACGGTGAAGGAGTTCAAGGAGCATATTGCAGGCGCCGTCAACATCCCGGCAGAGAAGCAGCGTCTCATCTACCAGGGCCGGGTCTTGCAAGATGACAAGAAGCTGAAAGAATATAGTGAGTCAGGGGTGGGGGGATGACAGGGGGCTGCAGATTGGGAGTGAGGGGCACTGGGTGGGGGGTAGGGGGCTGTGGATCTGGAGTGAGGGGCACTGGCAGGGCCGGGTGTGTGTGCAGGGGGCTTTGGTTTGGGAGTGAAGGGAACCAGGGACATCAGGATGCTTTGTTTTCACCTCCTCACCCCTCTTCCCCCCAGATGTGGGGGGCAAGGTGATTCACCTGGTAGAGAGAGCCCCCCCCCAGGCCCAGTCGCCAGGCTCAGGGGGCCCATCGGGTCTGGGTGGGACTTCTGCCCCCCACAACGGAGGGAGCGGAGCCCGGGGCCCTGGTCCCACCCCCCACGACCGCAACGCCAACAGCTATGTCATGGTGGGCACCTTCAACCTTCCCGTCAGCATCATGGACCCCCCTCCACCCACCCCGGTGAGTCTCCCAGGTACCTGGTTTCCCTCCCCACTGGGAGATGGGCTGGAGGGCCTGGACACCTGGGTTCCCTCCTGGCTCTGGGTGGGTCTGGATCTTGATCCCTCTCCTCTTCCTTTTTTCTCTCCCTGCCCAGATGGATGGCTCCTCTGTGGACGTTCACATTAACATGGATCAGGCTCCTATCCAGGTATGGGGGTGGGGGTGGGGGCTGATTCTAGCCAATTAGGGTGGGTCCATGGGCTAGGGGGTAGGAGATGGATGGGGTGGGCTATCTCTCCCCTCCCCCATAGAAGAACCCAAGCATCCAGGCTCCTAGTTCCCCCACCCGCTTTTGAAAGACTGAAGCAGGGACGTCTAGGGTGTAACAGCAGTGGGGGCCGGGAGCCTGGACATCTGGGTTCTGGGGGGGGAGGGGGGAAGTGGGGGCTAGGGGTTAAAAGCAGGGTGGGCTGGGAGCCTGGACACCTGGGCTCTCTGAGCAGAGGGGGCTATGCTCCCTATCCTGACCCCACTCCCACCACCCACCGTTGCAGAGCGAGCCCCGTGTGCGCCTGGTGGTGGCTCAGCACATGCTGCGAGACGTCCAAGGCCTGCTTAGCCGGCTGGAGGTGAGGCCTCGAACCCTGACCCCTGACCCTTGGGTGTCAGCAGCGAATCCCCTTCCAATTTACTAAACCCCTTCCCCCATTCGTGCCTTAGGGCAGCACAAATGGACAGGCCCCACTCCCGCCAGACAGCTCTGCCCCCTCCGAGCAGACCCCACCCCCTGCCCCCGAGGAGCGGGAGCCAATGGAGGCGGTCAACTCGGAACCCCCCAGCCAGGAGGCTCCTCCGCCTGGGCCCGAGGGCCCCCCTTCTGCTGAGAGCACCCCCAAGTAAGGAAGGGGCTGCAGGTCAAGAGTGAGGGGCACCTGCAGGGCTGGGGGTGGGTTCGGGGGTTGAGGGTCAGGGGCACTGGCAGGGCTAGGGGGAGGGCGGGGGACAGACGGCTGCAGGTCGGGAGTCAGAGGCACCAGCCAGGCTCGGGGGAGCAGTGTCCAGGGCCCTGTGTGACCTGATGTCTATTTGTCTTCAGCCACCCGGCACCAGGGGAGCTGGTGGAGGTTCTCCTGGAGCTGCAGCGGGTCCAGGGCCAGCTCCAGCCCTTCCTGCAGCGCTACCAGGCTGTCCTGGGCTCAGCCAGCACAACAGACTACAACAACAACGTGAGCAGAGGCTGGGAGGGGTGGGATCTGGGCCTCTCCCCCCTCCCTGGAGAATGGTACAACCCAGGGGAAACTAAGGCAGGGGCATTTCCCCCTTTCCTAGGGAAATGGTATAACCCAGGGGAAAGTGTGGCAGGCTATTTCTTCTCTTATAGTGGAATGGTATAACTTGGACGGGCTGTCAGCATTTCTTCCCCCTCTCTGGGGAATGGTAGAACCCAGGAGAGTGTTTGGGTGGGCATTTCCCCACCTCCCCCCCATCCCTTGGAATGGGACAACCCAGGGGAGACCTATTAACATTCCCCACCTCCCCCCCATCCCTTGGAATGGGTACAACCCATGGGAGAATGTTTGGGGGGTGTTTTCCCCCCTTGTTGTGCTGTGGTATAACCTGGATGGGGATTTATCAGCATTTCCCTCTCCCTCCCCCCAGTGAGATGGTACAACCCAGGGGAGACTGGAGGAGACATTTCCCCCTTTGTAGAATGGTATAACCTAGGTGGGAGCTATCATTTTTTCTGCCCCCCACTTCCTAGAGAATGGTATAACCAGAGGGGTAATGTGTTAGCATCACCCCTGCCATCTGTGGGGAAGCTGGGGGGCGGGACTTTCTCCTCTCACTGGGGAATGGTACAACCCAATGGAAAGGGTGGGGGTGCATTTTCCCCCTCTCCAGGAAATGGTACAACCCAGGAAGGTAGGTTAGGGGGGCATTTCCCCAGTCAGAAGTGGGTGAAACCATGGTGAAGAGTTGGTGGGGGGAGGGGAGTCTGGAGTGGGTGAAACCATTGTAGGGGGCTATTTAGGATGGAGGTCCATAGTGGGTGAAACCATGTAGATGGCTAACAGGGGAGTGGGTAAAACCAAGACGTGGGTTCCTAGAGAGGATCATGGATGGTGAAACCATGGTGAGGGATTGGAAGGGGGGGTGGGAATCAGGGGTGGGAGTGAAACCATGGCAGAGATTGGCTGGAGGAAACCAGGAATGGGTGAAACTATAGTGTGGAGGGGGGGTGTGTCAAGAGTGGGTGAAACCATGTAGGTGGTGTGGTGGTGTGTGGATCAAACCAAGATGAGGGGCTTTTAATGGAGGTCAGGGTTTGATGAGATGATGGAAAGGAGCTGAAGGAGGGGAAGTTGTGGGGTGGGAGGCACCATTGCAGGTGTGGCTGGGTGCTAATGAGGGGTGGTGCTGGCAGACGGAGGGGCGTGAGGAGGACCAGCGCGTCATCAACCTGGTGGGCGAGAGCCTGCGGCTGCTGGGGAACATCTTTGTGGCCCTCTCGGACCTGCGCTGCAACCTGGCCTGCAACACCCCCCGCCACCTGCACGTGGTACGGCCCATGGCCCACTACACCGCCCCCATGGTGCTGCAGCAGGCTGCCATCCCCATCCAGGTGAGCCCCTGCAGTGGGATCCAGGCATCCAGGGCAGTGCCCGGAGGTTGGAGACCCCTGGGAGGGGAGACCCCAGGTGGCTGGGGTGGTCCCCAGTGCTCAGAGACCCCAGAGAAAAGGGAGCCCAGGTATCTGGGGTGGTGTCCAGGGCTATGAGATGCTAGCAGGGGGAGAACCCATGAGCCCGGGGCACTGACTGGAGGGAGGACACCTGGAGGGGAGGGAACCTAGATGTCTGGGCAGGGCTAGCTAACCTCTGGCTCCTCCCCTCCCCCTGCCCCACCCCCCAGATCAATGTCGGCACCACGATGACCATGACGGGCAATGGGGCGCGGGCAGCCCCGCCCAGCACTGAAGGGGCCCCACCTGCTGCCCCACCCCCTGCCACGGTCCTGGGTGATGCCCCTGAGGGGCAAGGCCCCACCCCCGGCTCTGGCCCCACCCCCACTCAGAGCCAGGCCTCCCAGACCAGCCATCCCCGCGTCATCCGTATCTCGCACCAGACCGTGGAGCCTGTGGTCATGATGCACATGAACATCCAGGGTGAGTGTGGGGAGTTGCAGGTTGGGAGTAGGGGAGGGAGGGGGCTGTGGGTAGGGAATGAGGGGCACTGGCAGGGCTGTTGGGGACAGGAGGTTGTGGGTCATGAACAAGGGGCACCAGCAGGGCTGGGGTCTTGGGGCTGCAGGCTGGGAGTGAGGGGCACTGTCAGGGCTGTGGGGGGCAGGGGGTTGTGGGTCAGGAGTGAGTGGCAACAGCAAAGCTGCAGGTCGGGAACAAGGGACAGTGGTAGGAATGGGAGGGGAGGGAACTGTGGGTCAGGAGTGGGGGGCACCAGTATGGTTGGAGGAGGAGGAGGGGCTGAGGGTCAGGAATGATGGGCAGTGACAGGACTGCAGTGGGGGTGGGGGGTGGGCATGGCAGGGCAGGGACATGTATCTTCCCAGACTAATGGGTTTTTTCTTGCTTGACCATTCTGTCTTGCTTCGCTTCAGACTCTGGGTTACAGGTGGCAGGAGGTGGCTCAGGGGGCACTGGGGTCCCTGGTACTCCCGGCTCAGCTGGACATGGGCAAGGAATGGGTAAGAGGGGGCTGCAGGTCAGAAGTGAGGGCCACTGGCAGGGCTGGGGGGGAACAAGGGGCTGTGGGATGGGAGTGAGGGGCACCAGCAGGGCTCTGGGGGGCTGGCAGGTTGTGGGTTGGGAGTGAGGGCCACTGGCTAGATGGTAGGGGACTGGGGGGCTGTGGGTTGGGAATGAGGAGTACCAGAAGGTATGGCAGGGGTTGGGAGTGAGTGACCCTCCCCCTGCCCCCTCTGTCCTCCAGGGGGCTCCACGCCGCTACAGATGCCCAGCCTGCCCCCGGAGTTCATGCAGGCCATGGCTCACCAGATCACCCAACAGGCCATGGCGGCAGCCGCCTCTGCTGCCACAGGTAACCCTCCTTTGCTGCGTCCCCCAGGGCTTTCCCCCCACCCTGTTTCCCAGCTGCTCCTTCCCTGAGCTGGGTGCACCCAGCCAGGTTGTCGAGCCAAGATAATTTTTTAAACTGATGACTAAAGGGTTTTTTGTTTTCCTTTTTGCTTTTTTAACTGATGGCTGAACGTTTGGTTTAGTTTTTTCACTGACTGAATCTTTTTCTTTCCACTGACAATTGTCCGGTCATCATTAAAGAAACAAAAGGTACATTTTTTTTTTTCCCCCCGATTGATGACTGAACTTTTTTTTATTTTTTTTTTTACTGACGACTGACTGGACTACTTCACACTGGCAACCAGACCTTTTTTTTTCACTGACGGAACATTTTTTTTCACTGATGACCAGCCAAACCTTTTTTTCTGCTGATGATTGAACCATTTTTTGCCAACAACTGAACCTTTTTCCACTGACAGCAGACGCAACCTGTTTCTTTTTCACTGATAACTAACAGATTTTTTTTTTAAATGACTACCCAAACCTTTTCTACGCCCTAAACCTTTTTTATTTATTTATTTTTTTAAATTGGCAACTAATGATCAAAGTGGTTTTTGAACCGATAACTAAACGTTCTGTTTAACAATAGCTAATCACTGAACCTTTTCTTTTATTTACCAACAACTAAACCTTTTTTAGCTGACTAGACCTTCAAATCAGCTCAAGCTGCTGGGAGCTTTTTACTGACGGTTCTTTTTTTTAATTTTACTGACGGGCATTTTTAGCCTGATTTTTACTGATTACATGTATAGTTAGCAATTTTGATTCCAGCTTTCTGTGACCTCTCTCTCTCTCTTCCCTCTTCTGCTTCCACAGGTCAGCAAGTTCCTGGCTTCCAGACGGCCCCAACCCGTGTGGTAATTGCCCGGCCCTCAGCACCCTCTGCCCGGCCTGGCCCCCCTGGTGCCCCCCAGCCTGCAGGCCAAGGGGTAAGAGTTGAGCTGGGGGCTGTGGGTCAGGAGTGAAGGGCACCATCAAGGTTTAGATTTACCTTTTCATCTCCTTCCCAGGTACCTGGCCCAGGGGCCAATGCCTCGCTGGCTCAGATGATCAGCGGCCTCGTAGGCCAGCTCTTGATGCAGCCTGTTCTTGTAGGTGAGTCAGCGAGGAGTAAGAGATGGTGGGGCTGTGTGTCTGTCCCCCATGGGGGTTTATGGCAGTGGGGACAGCTGAGATCCCAGGATGAGGTAGCTGGACAGGCGGTGAGGCAGGGATTGGAGTGGCTTGTGCTGGCTTGGGGGTGCAGGTCAGGAGTGAGGGGCACCAGCAGTGCAGGTGGGGGGTAGGGGGTGGGTCGGGAATGAGGGGCACCAGCAGGACTGGGGTGGGGCAGGGGCTATGGGTCGGAAATGAGGATCACTAGTAGAAGTGGGTGGGACTTTGCCCTGACTCCACCTCTCTTCTCCAGCCCAGGGCGGCAGCTCGTCTTCAGCCTCGACTTCCTCCTCTTCCTCCTCCTCCTCTTCCACCTCCACCTCTTCCTGCTCCTCCACTTCTGGCCCCTTTGGGGGGGCCCCAGTTTCCCCCCCAACAGCCTCAGCCAGCGCTGGCACTACCAACACAGCCACCACAGCTGCTGGGGGCAGTGCCAGCCCCACACCCAGCCCTGCGTCTGGCCCAGCCCCAGCTCCGCCCCCTCCAGCCAGTGATGACCTCCAGCTCCCGCAGCTCCTGGGCACCCTCCTGGGGAGCGGGGTGGGGGCTGGCCCCATTGGGGCCCCGCCCACCATCACTGTGGCGATGCCGGGTGTACCTGCATTCCTACAGGGCATGACAGACTTCCTACAGGTAAGCCCCGCCCCTTCCCCTTCAGTGTGGGCCATGTGCCCCTATTTAGGTCAGTTCCAGTTGGGCCCTGCCCCTGGCAGAAACCACACCCCTTGCTCCCAGCTCAGACTGTGTGCTTGGGGACAGGCTACACCCCCCAGGACCAGGCGACTATTCCCTTAGACCCAGCCTGGGGACAGGCCACGCTCCCAGTTTAGTAGGCCATACCCTGTGGAACAGGTCCCACATCTTCAGAGCCAGGCCATGTGCCTGGGGAGTGGTTATGCTCCGTTAGGTACAGGCCACGCCTCCTCTGGAATCACACTGTGTCCCCTCAGGGCAAGGTCTTGTGCCTGAAAACAGGCCACACCCTCATTTAAGCCACACCCTGTCTGCGTCTGGCCACAACACTGTGGGGGCAGGCCATGCCCCCTCTCTCCAGACAATGTGCTTTGAGATGGGCCACACCCCCATTTAGGTGGCACCTGCCACATAAGCCACTCCCTGAGAATAGGCCACACCCTCCGCACACTGCCAATTTAGGCCCTGCCTCCCTCACTTGTGACTGACCATTCATCTTGCTTCCTACCAGGCTGCCCAGCTGGGCTCTGCCCCTCAGGAGCCGGCCCAGCCCCCACCCCAGCCACCTGTGGCCTCCTCTCCACCCCCACCAGCGGCCAGCCCGCCACCACCACGGGGCGGAGCTGGAGGGCGGGGCCGGCCGGCCGAGACCCTGCCCCCCGAGTTCTTCACCAGCGTGGTGCAGGGGGTGCTGGCCTCCCTGATGGGCTCGCTGGGTGCCGCACAGGGCAGCACCGAAAGCATCGCTGACTTCATCCAGCGCCTCAGTGGCTCCAGCAACCTCTTCGAGCTAGGAGCCGAGGGCGCCATCGGTGAGCCCCGCCCCCCTGACATAGTCCCCACCCCACCAGGGCAGGCACCATCCTGCCCCCTCGGATCCAGCCCCTGTGCCTGGGCCTTGGTTTAGGCTGCACCCCTACGGAATCGGCCACACCCCCTCAGAGGCAGGCTTCGTGCCTGGGGTGGACCATGCCCCTGTTTAAGCCACACCCCTTGGGGGGGACCAGCCACGCCCCCTGGGCACAGGCGGCACTCCCTTAGAGCTAGGTTGTGGGTTTGGGGGCTGGCCAGGTCCCTTGATTTAAGCCACACCTCACCAAGGGATAGCTCACGCCCCCATTAGCAGGCCACACCCCCACTTCCTGGGGCAGGCTATGCCCCCCACTCGTAGGTCATGCTGCCTCTGTGCCAGGATATAGGCATGAGGCCAGGCCGCACACCCAATCTAGGCTGTGCCCCTCTGGGGCAGGCCACACCCCGTGCCATAGGCACCATCCCCAGGTGCTCCCTTAGACCCAGGCAAGGTCCTCGAGGATAGGCCGTGCCCCCTTGGGCTGGCCTACCTCCTCTCAGGGCCAGCCCACATCCCTAGGGATAGGCTAGCCCCTTCCTGACAGCCTGGGCCCCCTTGCAGCCTCCTTTTGGATAAGCCTTGTCCCCTAGCCAGGGTCTTAAAGGGCCGGTGTCTACCTGCAGGCTTCTTTGGGGACCTGCTGTCGCTGATCTGCCACAACTTCACCATGGTGGACATGGTGATGCTGCTTCATGGGCAGTTCCAGCCCCTGCAGCGCATCCAGCCCCAGCTCCGGCGCTTCTTCCACGAGGAGTATCTGCACGGGCGCGAGCCCAGCGACCGCAACCTCCGTGTGAGAACCCCCCACCCCCCAGCCCTTCACTTCTGACCCACAGCCCCCCAGGCCTGCTTCTCTGGGGCTCCTTGCTGCCCCCTACCTTGGCCAGCCAGCGCTTCTCCTGACCTGCAGCCCTGCTTGCCTGGCCTCACCCGGGCCCCTTGCTCTCAACCCACAGCATCCCCCACCCCAAGTCCTGCTGGTTTCCCTCACTCCCAACCCACAGCCCCTTGGGTGCTGTGCTCACTCCCCTTGGTTTTCCTGGCCTTGTGGCTGCCTCTCCTGATCTGCGCCCTTCCCCCAGCCCTGCCACTGCCCCTCACCCTCGATCCACAGCCCCCTGCACCCCCCGCAATAGTGCCTCTTACTTCCAACCTGCAGCCCCCCTGCCCCTCCTCTAACCATCTCCTTCTCTCCAATCCCAGGCAGCCACCTACAACCTCATCAGTGGGCTGGAAGACTATGTCCGTGAAAGCTTTGTGAGCATTGCCCCCTGATCCTCGCTGCTTGCCCTGGCCTAGCGGGGGCATTGGGTTGGGGGGCAGAGC
>NW_005842917.1:258230-259729 GCF_000455745.1 Alligator sinensis
CGGCGGTACGGGTGCGCGAGGGCGTGGACATCACCCGCACCAACCTAGACTTCCTGCAGGAGCAGTTCCAGCGCATTGCCACCCACATCCTGCGCTGTACTGGTGAGACCCTCCCCACTTCCCCACAAGCCCTTCCCACTGCCCAGAGCCAGGCAGGCTCCCTTAGGATAGGACACACCTCCCCAACTAGGCCTCACCCTCTTGGGCCAGCCCACCTTCGTCCAGAGCCAGGCCACATCCCTGGGGGTAGCCCACCCCGCCATAGCCGCCCCCTCATGTCAGTGCGCCTCACTCCCAACCCACAGCCCTCTGGTTTCTCTTGGCCCTGTTGCACTGCACAGGGAAGAGATTCCCCCATTGCCTGATTTCCTTCCCCCCTTGCAGATAGCTCTTTTGGGTCCCGGCTGCTGGAGCTGTGCAACCAGGGGCTATTTGAGTGCCTGGCACTGAACCTGTACTGCCTGCGCGGGGAGCAGGCTGCCCTCACCGCTGTCATCAACGACCGCATCGTAAGTAAGCCCCCCCATATCTGAGAGCAATGGGAGAGGCCAGGGGGTGTGCTCCCTTCAATACTTGAGGGCAATAGAAATGTCTGGCATGGGCATACCCAGCCCCCAGGGTGCAAGGGCACAGGCCAGTGAGGTCTTCCAACCCACCCCCTTAAAGCAATGGGATGGTTTTGTATGGGTGTTTCCCCACAAGTGCAAGGGGACAGCCCAGTGCGGTGTCCCCTGTGCCTGAGGGAAATGGAATGAGAGTATTTCCCTTCCCCCCTCAGTGCAATGGGGTCAGTCCAGTGAGGGACCTTGCCCCCCACCTGAGGGGAATGGAACAGTCTGCCAGGGACAGTCTGCATTACATTACATTACATTACCTCCTTCCCCCCCACCCCCTTGAGCCCTGATGGAACAATCAAGCATGTGGGGAGGGAGGGGGCAGTGTCTTCCCCTGGTGGCCACCTTGGGGACTGTGCGCTTGCGCATGTGTGCACACGTGTGCGCGTCTTGGATGCCTGGGTCCCTGGCAAGGGGGGTGGGGGTGCCGTGCTCCCTTCCCCTTGCCTGATACTCACCCCCTCTCCCCCCACACATGTGCCTGCAGCGGCGGCTGTCAGCAGATGTGACGCCCTCACTGGTGAGCTGGCTGACAACCATGATGGGCATGCGGCTGCAGGTCATCCTGGACCACATGCCCGTCACCTCCGAGCAGGTGCTGCCCTACGTCCGCCGCCATGGTGACCCCCGCCCGGTAACACCACCTGCCTCCCACCAGGGCCGGGGAGGGAAGGGCGTGTCCTGGAGCGGGGGGCCTGGGTGATTGGGGTCAGAAGGGGTCTGAGGGATACATTGGGACTGGGGGCATAGAGGGGCCTGGGGGGTATATTGGGGCAATGAGGTATGTGTGCGGGGGCTGGGAGCAGAGGTTGCTAGGGGCATTTATCAGGCTGGGGGGTATGGGGGGATGTGGAGGCAGGGGGCACTGAGCGGGGATATTAGGGC
>NW_005842917.1:259778-261871 GCF_000455745.1 Alligator sinensis
AGCTGAGGGGGCAGGGGCCCAGGAGGCTGGGACATGTGGAGGGGCCTAGGGGGTGGGGTGGGGGGGTCCCAGGGGGCAGGGCAGGGTGACCCCCACTGACCCTCCCCGCCTTCCTTGTGTACAGCCAGCACCTGAGGAGCCCATGGAGCTGGAGGCTGAGCAGCCACCTGAGGCCGCCCAGGTAGTGAGCATTGTGGAATAGCAGAGGGGTGGTGGGGCTCAGGAGTGGGGCATTGTGGGATAGTGGAGGGATCAGGGGGAGGGTAGAAGCATTGTGGGATAGTGGAGGGATCGGGGGAGGGTAGGAGCATTGTGGGATAGCAGAGGGCCTGGGGCATTGTGGGGTAGTGGAGGGGCAGACTGGGAGGGTGGTAGAGGCACTGTGAGAGAGCAGAGGGATGGGAGGGGCATTGTGGGATTGGGGAGGGACCAGGGAGGATATTATGGGATAGCAGAGGGATGGGGAGCAGGGAATAGGGGTATCATGGAGTAGTGGAGGGCTGGGGATTCCTGAGGCAGCATTGTGGGATAGCAGAGAGAGTGGGAGGGGCACTGGGATAGCAGAGGGATTGGAAGGGGCTGGAGAGGGGCACTGGGATAGTGGTGGAGGGGTTGGGAGGCCTTGTGGGATGTTGGGCAACATAGGTGAGACCTTCTGGGATAGTGGAGGGCTGTGGGGGCTGGGGAGAGGCATTGGGGGATAGCAGAGGGGCTGGGGAGGGCATTATGAGATGGCAGAGGTCTGGGGGGCCCTGGTGATGTCTCACCTCCCCCCTTCCCCCTCCTGTTGCAGCGGGACAGTGCGGGCTCCCCAGCCCCAGCCACGACAGCATGTACCCCCGGTGAGTAAATCCCACCCTGCTCGCCCCTCGGGACACCACCAAGCTGCAGGGGAGGGGAGGGGCACCCACCAGCCTCTGACCCCCCTCCATCTGCCCCCAGGAGTGGGTGCCCATCATCCGCCAAGACATCCAGGCCCAGCGCAAGGGGAAGCAGCAGCCACCGCTCAGCGATGCCTACCTTACCGGCATGCCCGCCAAGCGCCGCAAGGTGAGAGCCCCCTGGGGACCCCCCCCCACCCCATAGCTCACCTTAGTGACACCTGTCTGACCAGCATGTCAGCCAAACCCTCCAAGGTTAGATCCCCACCCCCAACAACTATGCCTCACCAGGACCCCCAATATCCCTCCTGCCCTCCCAGACCCCATATGCCTCCCCCAGCAATGTCTGGTATAGCCCCCAAGTGTGTCTGCATTCCTCTGTCCTCACGTCTATCTCCCCATGTCCTTGTGTCTGTCTGTGTCTCCTTGTCCTTGTGTGTTTTCATGCGTCTCTCCATGTCCACGTCTGTCCCCACGTGTCTGTTTCTCTATGTCCCTGTGTCCATGTCTGTGTCCCAGTCCTTGTGTGCGTCTGTCTCCCCATGTCTATTCCTTTATGAGTCTGTGTCCGCATGTCTGTTTTCATGCATGTTTCCCATGCCTACAGTTGTGTTGTGAGGGGCGTGGTGGCGGCAGCACAGACCTTGTGCCCATGAATGTCAGCGTGTGTTGTGTGTCAGACCATGCAGGGTGATGGGCCGCAGCTGCTGCTGGCCGAGGCTGTGTCCCGTGCTGCCCGTGCCACCGGTGTCCAGACCTCGAGTCCTGAAGAGTTACGCCGTGACCTGGCCCAGCCCCCGCTGCAGGAGGCCTATCGTCGCCAGGTAAGTCCAGATGCCTGGGTTCCCTGCGGGGGGATGGGCTGGGAGCCAGGACGCCTGGGTGCTGTGGGCAGGGAGTGGGGGTTGGGGGGTGAGAGCAGGAGGGAGCTGGGAGCCTGGATGTTTGGGTTCTGTGGGAGTAGGGCTGTAGGCTTGGGCGGGGGAGATGCTTGAGTTTCCTGAGGGCTGGGAAGCCCAGACACCTGGGGATTTTTGGTGGGGAAGGTGCTGATGGAGCCTGAACCCTGGGTTCCCTGGAGGGGGGAATGAGGAGGTGTGGGGGCTGGGAGGCTGGAGCCCGGGGTTCTCTGGGGGATGGGAGCAGGAGGTGCTGGGAATTCGGCTGCCTGGGTTCTTCAGGGAGGATGGAGTGGGAGGGGGGGCCTGAGAG